>NC_065528.1:31319032-31382212 GCF_006386435.1 Epinephelus moara | reverse complement strand
AAAAAATACACCTGGTCGTCCAGCCTCTCAGGATACCTTGTGTCAGAGTTGCATGTACCCCATGCACACCGTTTGACCATTTTTAAACTTCAAATCTCAGAAAAAGCTCATAAAACCGAACAAAACTGACTTTCTGTAATGCATTTCAATGGACGTCCAGGCAGAGAATGTCCCAGTGTATGGGGATGGCTATATGCACTGTGATTGGCTCATCGCGTTTTAGGGCGGGGCTTATCGATAGGTCAGTTCATTGCAGACCGGAGGCCAACAATACGAGATCAAATTTTATTTGAGGTGGGAGGCAGAAGATGCAAAAGGCACGCGTTGCATTTGTTTACTAAAAAGTGCATGTGTTTTTTGGGGTGACGAGATGAGAGGGCTCTTAGGATGCATTCACACCTGCACTGTTTGTATTGGTTCAATCCAGCTCAAGTTCATTTGCCCCTGAAGTGAGTTTCGTTTGGGCAGGTGCAAACACAGCAATCGCACTAGTTTAAAAAGCAACATTACCTACTGAGGGGAAGGTCAAATGTCCATGCGGATGCAGGTCCAGTTTTTCCCACAGGTCTCAGATAGTGAGGTGGTAGCCGGTGGAAAGGGCAGGTGTGTCGAAGACTGTACCTCCACCAATGTGTTTCCCCTAAATTTGAACCAACCATAAAGGGTGGCATGAAGCATAATTTTAACAGGAGGGAAATGCTATTTGACGGGGAACAGACATCAACACAACACCGACCTTTTGAGGCGCTTCCGCCTTGATGGCAGTAGCTAAATGAGCAGGTACAGGAGTGGTAGTGGAAGGGGATTCTCCACTAGATTCAGATTATGTCAGAGACAATCTGTGCATCACTAGGTGGACACTGTAAATGTATGAAGCCGTTTTAGTGCTACGTAAAGAAACTTTCTCACGTCTGATTGGCCTTTATAGACACCACCAATTCAACAATTTTAACAAATACCGGTGGCCAATGATTTGGAGTATTCTTACTGTACTGTACTCAGTATATAGCCCACTTGTCTTCCTGTCCTTCGTCACCACGTTCCCTCCTCTCCCTCAGTGTTTCCAGTGTGGGGCTCCAGAGAGACGTCAGATTAGGATGTAAATCCATTAGGACTCAGATAAAAGAGGCCTGTAATGTATTCATTAGTTTTATTTAAATTTGGGCCTGTCGCTCTCCCTCTCGCTGTCTTTCTTTCTCTTCTCTCTTGGGTTTCTATTCATGGAAACTCTTCCTCCCTCCTCAGTGTTTGATCCAGCACAGTGTCAGAGATAAAAGTCACACCGAGCCGCTCGCTGATACACACAGACGACATCTCTCCGGGTACTTTATTCTCAACTGTACACTTGTTTTTGTCACATTTGTTTTTGTCTGATACATAAACACTGGAATCAGATTATTAAAGCGCAGTAGCAAGAAGTTCACTCTGTACTAACGGGAACATTTTCAGTATTTGTCCTGTAAAACTCTCAGCTCTGACCTTGACTTTAACCTTGCAGCACATACGGAATATGTGCCGTTAACTGTTCATCACAACAATATAAAATTACGAGCCTACATGAGGCCAAAAATTGACTGATTAACTTTTCCTTTATTGGTTATGATGAGAAGCTTTTGTTGATATTAACTGTGTTAGTTTTTAATCTTTCACCCAGATTTTGGAAAGGCTTATGTCACTGTGATTTAGTTGTGTACTTTTATTTTGAAGTTTCTGTGCTGGAGGTGCAGCATCCAAGTTTGCTTGGCTCTCATTGATGGAGGATTTAGCCTCTGTGTAGAGTTTATATAGGTTGTATGTTAAACATGGCCTATGCCGTCGTGAGCATTTATACTTGCGGTGGTGTGTCTGTGTCACTCTGCAGTTACACTTCCAAAACACTAGTCGGCTGTAAAGTTAAGTTGATTCAAAATACACATCAAACACAAATACACAAATCAGCTTCACTATAACTCGCAGCATTCACAGACAAACACTTGTCTTTATCTGGACACATTTTCCCCACAAATACAACATGCTAGCATTATTAGCACAAGCCAATGGCATTTTACATTGTATAAATTAGCCTAGCAGCTAGTGGACTTTTCCTCTGCTCATATGAAGCCAGGATAAATCACACACAAGACTTACAATGCTATTTTTGTGGAGGCTTTATTGTCTTCACAATTTATTGTTTCTTATCTGTGAAATTAAAGTAAATAAAAGCTTTGTTTCCACTGAGGGAAATGGTTTCAGCTTACAGAGACAGACAGGAGGTCTGCGTCGCTGCGATGCTACGGCGTAGGGTACGGGGCATACGCTACATAGAAGTGGTATATCGCCTGGAAGTTTATACATTCGTAGAACATTATGATGGTAAAGTGTTTCACGGCCATTCTCATGCTCAATCTTGTCTCTAAAGTTGTTGCAGCAATTTATGAGTTGATACCATTCGTTACACAGATTAAATTCTAAATGTAACTGTTTATAAGCACTGTAGAAATGATAAAAATGGGCAAAAGTCCCTCCAAAATCTGACATTAAGACTCACTACAATGTGGTGGCTGCTATGGGGCCAAACATCATCACACATGAATACAACTGGGCTCATTGAATCCACAAGAGTCTCAACTTTCCAGTCCAATTTATGCAACTCCAACACTGTTTAGGGACTGCAGTATGCAGAAATATTCAAACACAGCTGGCAACATAAATAAATAATAACATATTTGTACTGCATGTTTTTTGCCCCAGACTGTATGGGACCAGCATAAAGTGGGCATGTCTCTAAAGGGGGGACTCATGGGTACCCACAGAATCCTTTTTCATAGTATCTTGAGGGCAAAGGACCTCTGTGAAAATGGCCAAAATTGACCTTAACTTTGAGCCATTATTGAACTGCCATCCTGAAAGAGAAGCATGACATGGTTGGTACCAATGGAGGTGAAAGGGATCGTTCAGTTTTGTTGCTTTTCATTCAGTGCTGTTTCCATTTAGTGTGATTTCAGTCAGACTAACATGTTTGCATGTATTTTAAAAGTCAGGTTTTACTCAGACTGACACAATAAATTGATTTTTTTTTCCAATGTGATGTAAACATAGTGAGTGGGTTAACCTTCAGTCTGTGTGACGCCATGTCTACTCCTCCTCCTTTGTGAGGACATCACACTGTTGAGGTCTTACTGGACTAACTGGATTTCCTAATTACATTTTCTGTAACGTTTGACTCGGTGAAATACATCTATTAAACTTTATAACTGATCATTACATTCAGTCACACACACCTTACTGCGATGCTCAAAGGGCAACTTTTATGTTCCTACGTGTGTTTGACATTTAGAGCTGACATTATAAAATATCTGTGCAGTTTGTTTGGAAAAAGTCAGCGTGAACGTGAAACGGAGCAGAAATAAAAGATGGTGTTATCATTCGGGGCCAAATGAACCAACCTACACAGTGAAAGATGTAGAATGAGTTTGGTGTTTCTGTGGCGTTGACTCAGATTCATGAGTGTGTGACACAGTAACAGGATGAAGTGAGGTGTTGAACAAAGCTGTGATCACACTCGTGTACAAATAACTACACCAGCTTCTGATTTAATGCTCTGTGTGGCGTGTTTCCGTGTGTGTGTGTGTGTGTGCAGCCATCACCCGTCTCATTAGCATGACTGCTACACAAACCGAGGCTCCTTCATTGATGCATAAAATGAGTTGCATACGTTCCTGTTTTCTGTTGTTGTGTTTGGTTGCGTGTGTTTTCACAAAGGACCCTTTGTTGCCGCGGCAGCTGTTTTGTTTTTCCAGCAGTTACTAAGCCAGAAGAAGAAGAAAAAGAAGGTACCGCAGCAGGAACACACCAACCGTACTCACTCACGTTTGTGAGGGGCTTTCAATTCTGTGTTGAGGACGATGAGACGAATCAGTGTCTGTCCCTCACATGTACATGAGTATGTGGACTGCTGAAAGTTCCCTGAACATGTCAAGTCAATGTTATTAAAGATAAGATGAGATAAACCTTTATTAATCATCAGAGGTGAAATTTAGTTGTTGCAGCAGTACATAGATTAAAAGGCAACGAAAGCCAAAATGACAAGATAACGTGACAGTGATGTGATCATAGTATAGTATAGTTATATAGCCCAATATCACAGATACAGCCTGTAGAGAATACACCTCCGTCTGTCCTTAGATCCTCAAATCAGATCAGGAAAAACTCCCCAAAAAACCCTTCAACAGAGAAAAAACTCAGGAAGAGCCAGTGAGGACGGACTCCTCTCCACACAGACAGAAAGTAGATGTTGTGTGTAGAGAAAAGACCAACATATCGGTAATAAAATTACAGTCAGTTAGTTCATTTATTTATCCTTTCAGAAATTCTTTTTGTGTCTGTGGCATCGTCAGAAAAATACATAAGAAACATTACAATTAAGGACAAACATTAGACAACCATAAAACAAGACGGCACTCTGTACCTCCGTCCTGATGGTAGCAACTCATATTCAACATAGAGAGGGTGAGTGAGGGTGAACGTCCCTTCTCCACTAATCTGGACTCACAAAGTTGTGTCATTCAATTTCAGTTCAATTCAATTTTATTTATAAAGCCCAATATCCCAAATCACAATTTTCCTCACAGGGCTTTACAGCATACGACATCCCTCTGTCCTTATGACCCTCACAGCGGATAAGGAAAAACTCCCCAAAAAAAACCTTTAACGCGGGAAAAAAACGGTAGAAACCTCAGGAAGAGCAACTGCGGCATTGTTGTTGACCCGCAATCTTGTTACACATGTTAACAATCTTGTTAAGTTTGTTCCTGTTTCAAACAGACAGTGAGAAAAACCAGGCAATAAAGCAGAATGTTAAGATACTCTCCACAAATGAGCGGTAAAAGAGAACCAGTATTTGTCCACTCCAAACTGTTGGAGCTTCTGCATAAAGTAAAGCAGGGGTTCTTAACCTTTTTGACCTTGGGGCCCAACTTTTCTTGTACAATGTGGCCCGGGGCCCATTCAGATAATAACATGTTTAATTGATCTTACTCTTGGTTTGATTTGTATTCAATAACTAGATCAAATCCACTTCAAATTAATAAGCTAAAAACGTATCAAATAAATTACATGATACAATGTGATCATCACAGAAACATTTATTTATCATGTGGATATAAATCTACACCTCCGTCAAGATGCCGAACAGGCTAACAATTCATGGGACAAATGTGCTACAAGAACATATTTGACAACAATTTTAAAGGCTCAAGTTACAGCAAAAAGGATGGCCTCTCAAAAAACTGGTAAGAAAAATTAGAAATTTGACAAATAATATTATGTGGTGATAAATTAATGATAAAATAATAAAAGTTTCAAATTAAATAAATAAATAACATTAAATAAAATAGAAATAAAGTGCAAATGAAACTATAGTTTATAATCACCAAGTTTAAAAATAAATGAAAAAATAGATAAACTAGTTACAATACTCAGTTATATAATACTCAGCGTCACGCATTACCGCCACCAAGTGGTGGGAGGCTGTATTGTAACTGAGTGTGTCAACATAACAGCATGCGGCCCTCGCAGCCCACAGGTGCAAAACTGAATTTGTTTCGCGGCCCTCTAGGTGGCGCTCGTGGCCCACACTTGGGCCGTGGCCCCATGGTTAAGAATCTCTGAAGTAAAGTCTTTGTTGCGATAGATGGCGGCTGTATTTGAGTCCCATGACAGTTGTTTATCGATTACTGTCTCTAGATATTTATATTCATTGACAACTTCAGTACTTTCACCGTCAGTAACTACATGTTGGTGTGTGCCTCTGCTCAGTCTGAAATCAAAACTAACATGACACCAATTAACAAAATCATTCACACATCCCCGATAACCTGTTTCATCCTCAGCTATCAAACCAACAATCACTGTATCGTCATGGTTAGCTAGTCTGTACGACCAAACCTGAAACCAGAAGTGTTTATATTTGTTGTTGAACGTCCAAATCGGATGGAACGAAAAGCTGGTCATCAGCGGTGGAGACGTTTTATTCTTGTACAGACACTGGAGTATTATTTGAATGTTTTCTGTCTTCTCTGCGTCAAATCAGCTTCCTGATAGGAATTGATTCAACCAATCAGCTCAGTCAAATTGTGATGTTGGAGGTGTGTGTTCTTCTGTGAGCTACGATCACCCATAATACACTGCTTTGTGTAGATGTGCAGAGATTCTTTCAGTCTGGGTTGTATCTGCTGTATAAACCAGTTACAATTAATGTCTTATTTGTCTTTCTTTATTCTTCTACCTTTTAATTTTATTTTCTGGTCTTTTGCTCAGTGTGTATTGGACAAAAGATATCTTCAGTGAAATTTTAAAAAAGACTTACCGAAGAATTACTCTTCAAGTTTTGTTAAAAAATTCTCGTCAGAAATCTAAAATCTGAAGCATAGAGAACAGCTTGGACTGTAATATTTTGTGAAGCTGTTAGAAGGTGCACGTGTGGTAAAGAAGTCTGCGTTTCTCGTGTTTGTTTCTGCACATAGCCGTTGGTGTGTAGTCGGGTTCAGGTTCAGTCTGTGGTATTGCAGCAGAGTCTTGGAGGAAAACTGGTTCTCCAAATCCACGGTGGAACGCAGAGCTGGACTCAGTTCAACTGGGATGATTAATGCATCAGGTACCAAATACAATGCAGCTCTTGTGGTGAGGGGATGTGTTGTGTGAGCCGCATTTCACTGGAGCTTTTTTCCCTCTTCTCTATGCCTGGACTGGGCCTCAGTGTTCACAGAGCAGTAAAATCATACCTGCAGTATTCAAAGTAATATTTAAAGCACCAGGGTGTATTTTGTCTGAGCGGATATTGAAACTCTTCAGTCATCTCGTGCAGGTTAGTCACGGCTAACAGCTCATCTGGTAGTTTGCTTTGTTTGCAGTGAAACCCAACCAGCTGCTGTGTTTAAAGGCTGTAGCTGTGTTTAGCTCCTGGGCAGGCTATCAGTTAAAGCTTTTGTCTTGGGCTGAATGAGATTACGTGGAGAGGCCCAGCAGCTCCGTTTGTGGGTCACTTCTTCATTTGGAAACATGAAGTAAGCGGACGGGATGATACTTGGAGTACTTTGTACCTCTGGGTTTTCCTTTTACTGCAAACACATTCACAGTTTACTCACTTTACTACACACTGTACTACCACTACTACTACTATTGCTTACTATGTGGTGATTGTTGTTGCTTTATTTCAAGCTGTTTCCAATCATAAGATGGTTGATCTTCCCTTCTCAACTTTGGAGCCAACAGAGGGCCTAAAAATAACATTTTTTACATCTGCTTTTCAAAGACAACTGTTCATCTCCATCTGTTTGTTTGGATGAAACTCTCCAGACCTGCTACTAAAATGGTCCTTGTTGTAAAATGTGTTTTTCAAAACCCTCCAAAAAATGTAGTTTACAATCAGAAAATGTTAACGCAACCAGCCAGTGATCACGTTTTAGAACCAGGAAGCAGCAAAATTATCAGTAAATCTGACTTCAGCCATCACCTGCCCTGTTTGGTTCGGTTCACTTGGACTAAAGTTTGTTTGCCCCCTCAGTGCAGTTTGTTTGGGCAGGTGTGAACACAGCAATCACACTCAGGTGTGCACCAAAACAACTGGACCAAGACCAGCAGCTTTCTCGTCCAAGGCATTTGATCTGGTCCTCTTGTAAATGCTGCCGTGAGAACACGAACCAACTCTAGGCAATTATACAACTTTGGAACAACATGAGTCCCTGATTCAGACCAAAGGAGACGACTCTAGGGCTGAAAGCAGCCTTAGTTAATAGTTCAACAGTTTATTCACAAAAAACTGGTGTGATTTAACCTTTTATATTTGTTCTGCTCACCTGGTGTCAAGTAGATGCCATAGGAAATGTGTCTCAGGCCCTGTTTAGACGACAACGGTTTCTCTAAAAACGGAAAAGTCTGTCCTTTGCGTTTTAAAAAACTTCAGCGTTTATATGACGACATTATTGAAATGATCGTTCACATGGAGCCGCAAAATCTACTGGAAACGCTGTAGTATGCACGCCAGGCCAATGGGTGGCAGTGTAAATTTGCAAAGCAACACCACGGCATGACGCCATGCGCCTGTGCTGAAGCGCCTTCCTCTACAACGCGGTGATTTCAAACCAAAACAAAGAAGACACAATGGCGAAAGCATGCACAGATAACTTTGTCTGGATGGACGATGAGGTGGAGTTGCTACAGTAACAGATCTACACTTCAAGGTGAGCAGCACAAACAGAGCTCGGCATTGTTGTGACGGTTGGCGTGCCTAGTGACTGGAACCGTAATGCGCATGTGCGAAAAGTCTCCGTTTTCAGAGGAACTGCATGTTGCAAGTTTACATGACAACGGAGACGCTGCCGTTTCCAAAATGTTGCTTTCTGGAACCCGTTTTCAAAACGTTGCGTTTTCAGGCACCCAAAACGCCGCTGTCGTGTAAACGATCGGCCAAAACGCAACTTAAGTTAATCATTTTCAGTTGAAATCGTTGTCGTATAAACGGGGCCATAGAGATCCTGCCCCAGAATCACCTGATCAGTTTAGTGAAGCACCTTTCCTACTGCACAGAGCCTCCACCAACACCCTCTCACATCTGGCTATAAGATGTTCTCTCATTTAACTTGGGATAATGACCGGAAAATCAGGTCCGGACATTGTTCAGTGTTTCTTTTTCACACATGAAGCACACATCAGGAGATTGTCTGTCAGACATGTTCTCACCTACTGGAAATACTTTGTTTGGTTAAGACGAGGACAAACACCTGGGTAGAGCGTGGAGGAGGCAGGACATGACACACTTTACTTCGTGGTCATAAACAACAGAGTATCTTGACGTTCTTTAAACTTGTCTGACGATTTCAGCTTCGGCCCCTGCCAACAGAAGTTCCAGAGTCTCGTCATCTCTCCAGTTAAACGTTTTCATCGTTTCCGTCCTGTAAATTACCTTCGTCTTCTTCTTCACCCTCGGATGTTTGTTTTCTCCTGGTTTCGTGCGAGCCTCACATGAAAACGTCATCAACATGCTCACTCCCTCACTTTGAATTCTTCAGACAATTTCCTTTTGTATTCACACATGGACTCAATTAGACATTACACTGAGTTTGTACTTGGAGCTGGCAGGACGAAGTCCATTTAATGTCCGATCCAACTGATTGGACATTTGCATTCTCACGTAGAGCTCCTCTGGGTAATGTCTAGATAATGTCAGGTTTGCAGTGCACGTGTGAGAGGGCCTGTAGTCAGGAGTGGGAGAAGTTATACTTAGCGTTCATTCCTGGGATGAATGACGATGCAGTCGTCAAGACTCCAGCTTCAGTCGGCAGCGATGGGTGCACACATTTTCACCCCTTTTCTGGCACAATGCAGTGATTTGCCACCACAAATTCCATTCGTCTCCCACCAAGCCTTGCTCGAATATTGTTCATAATTAGTCAGCACCAAGTTTAAAGGGAGAATGAATATAGTAACAAATATAAAAAGAAGCAACCGTAACATTTTCATAGGCGTCCATGCTGCTTTCTGCTGTTTACTACTGTGTTTTCTGGCACGTTTGTGACTTGCATATATGTAGTTATTGCGGTGGGAAAAGTGTACAAATGAAAGTTTGTAGTGACGCAGATGATGATCCAAACTTAATTTAAAGATTTTAGAGGCCTGAAGAATTGGCCACCAGTATTTGTTGACCCCTCAAATGTTTCTTGGGATCCCTTGAGAGGTCCTGACCCTCATGTTAGGAATCAACTGCCTTAACGATAACTATACTCATTGATTGCAATCCTTAATATTTTGTTATCTACACCCGACAAGCAGAGATATTTTAGATCATGTGAACACCATCAAAAGCTCCAGAACAGCTACTAAATGGACCCTGTTGTGATTGTTGTCATTTTATTAGCAGCTGTTTCCAATGAAAAAATTATTGATCTTTCAATCTCAACTTTCACGCCAACATGGTCCTGAGGATGACATTTTTAACATTTTTTTTCCATTGACAACTGTGGATCAGATTTAAAGCCCCAGAACTGCTACAAAATGGTCCTTGTTTGTCACCACCTAAAACTAAATGTTATTTACAATCATAAAAGTTTAAGAAAACAAGCACATAATCACATTTGAGAAGCTGGAGGCAGCAGATTTATCGGTGACAAATGAATCCAACCATCATCAAAGTTGCTGTTTGTTAATTGTTCCGGCTGTAATCTGAGTCATAAATCAGAATAAAAATGTTCAGTTGCAGCTTCTCTCGCAGATTATATCTCGTAAAATCTGAGTTTTTTAGTATGTGGTTTTGTTTAATGTGTGTCGTCAGAAATCTGGTGTGAAGACTCGACAGAGAGACCCTGTTACACAACCTGTGATTTGACAGCAGCTCTCTCAGATGGAGAGGCTTCGTCATTACATCAGACAGATTTTAAAAGGCGTGTAATTGGACTCATTAAAGGGCTCATTTTGGACAGCAGCCCTCCCCCCGCCCCCGCTCCGGATCAGGCCTTTTGTCCGGCTCGGTTCAGTCCTTCCTGCCTCTGACTTACTGCCGACCTCTGCCGTCTTTGGTCACAACAGATTTTCTCACCAGCTACAAGTAGAAGACAACGACTGGCTCAGTTTGACGGACAGTTTTACAAAGTTTATGTCCAGAGATTCACACTGTCCGTCTGTTTCCTGCAAACTGATTCACTCTCAGTCTGTCGTCCGTAAGCAGCACCAGAAGACAGTTTTCTGAAGTGTTTGTTAAATACCTACAACATATACCTTTGGTCTCTTTCACGTCTTTTGCGCAGCCGTCAATCATCTCCTAACTTGATAACGCTGTGAATATTTCATTTTTACTGACTTAAAGTGGAAAATATTTCTCGATTGGTTAATCACAAAAAGAATAACATTTATTGCCTAAGGTTTTCAATTCGATTTTCAAGCAAAAATGTAAATTTTCAGCAATTTTCTGTGTTGTCTGTTACCATAAATGGAATATTTGGGGATTTTTGGACCAAACAAAACATTTAAAGATATTAGCTTGAGCTCTAATAAATATCGATGTCTATTTTTCGCTAATTTCGGACATTTGTAGGGCGAACTCTTTCTGCAACTTGTGATTATTTTCATAAATCAATCAGTCGTTCAGTTAGAGTGCCTTTACACTTTCTGAAAACCTGATTTCACACAATCAAATATCTTGTTTTGTCCAAAACCCAAAGGTTTTCTCTTTACTAAAATATAAAACAGAGAAACAGTAAATATTCACATTTAAGAAGCTGAAAACTGCAAATATTAGGCTTCAGCGTTTATATGACGACGTTATTGAAGTGATCCCCGTTCACACAGGGTTATTTGTTTGATAAATGATTCATTTTCTGTTCAATCAACCCAGTACATATAATTTAGGCATGTAATACTTAGATGGAGTTTTTGTTTGGTTAGTTTTGGCACCTTATCTTGCTGATTCCTTCCTTGGATGATGTGTTAAATGTCTTAAAACCAGCAACTTTAGTGGATAAAATTAGATCAATTGATGATCATTAATCACAGATGACTCACAAGTGGTTAATGGCATAGGAAAGAAATAAAAACATCATTCTGTTGCATAACTTGATTAATTTCTTGGATCTTTGCTGCAGTTTTTTAAATTTAACAGTAGATTTGTTAATCTTTGCTTGTCACGGAAGATTGAGAGTTTGGTTGATGCAGTTGTGGTGATGGGTTACGGCAGTATATTTTGATAGATCTCAAACCAAAATTTGGGAATTTCTGATGTTACCAAGAAGTATCTGGCCAGATTATAAGTAATCAGTACTTTAAGGTCCAGGTTTCGGCTCTTTTACAGGTTTACTGCTCATTATTTTGGATGTGTTGCAGTTTGTTTTTGCTCCTGAGTTAGTTGTCTCCTGTCGAGATCTCTGTGTCCGTCAGCTCGACCTCAGAGAGAGTTCATGTCTTCATGAAGTCGTCCTCTCTGCTCCCCCTCAGCGCTGGAGTTTACTCTTCAGTCCGCCTCCTGTGGAGAGCTGATGTGTCGGGGGAGGGGAAGGATGGGTGGAGATTAGTGATGGTGGTGTGGATGGTGGGGGGTGGGGGTTCGAGGGCAGAGTAGCTGTCCAGCTGTGATGGTAATTAAGGCAAACAAAGAGGAGAATTAGCAGCACAGCAGAAACCTCCCCTCAGCAGGTTATAATCCTGATGTGCTGGAAAAACAGTTTGTAGTAAAATCACAAGGAAACATGTCAGCTGTGTTTTTTTTTGTTCTGGTTTAAACAAATCAGTCTGTCATGTGACTCTCAGATCAACGCAGATAGAAAGTAAACAAATCAACACCAGCATCAGCCTTTGAAATATAATTTACTGACATTTGCAGAAAAATACAGCATAAATGAGCATAAACACAAAACTATTATCTTTTTCAATACCAAAAAGCAAATCAGATAAAATGACACATCAGACGTGCAAAGAGAATTACAGAAGAATTACACGTAGAGCTTCAAAAAACACTGATTTCTCTCTTATTTGCTTCTTCAATTAACTGATTTAACTGATAGTTTTGACATTGAACAGAAAAAATGAACCTAAGACGATGAAGCAACTGACAGCAGGGAATAAATGACATTTGTGGTTAAGAAGGAAACAAAATCCTCTCATTTCACAGGGAGATATTTCATAGAGTTTAATAATTCAATTGACAATAGAGTGTGCCAGGGCTGTCGTCAAAACCCGGAAGTTTAGCATCGCGCTGGTTCCCGGAAGAGAAAGTGAATGTGATTTTTGCATTGCGTTTTGGATTATGTCAGAAAATAAGCTCTGTGGCTAACACAAGTTTATGATACTTACAGGTTTTGTTCAGCGAGATAATCTTCACATATGAACACCTTTCATACCGCATTTGAAGCTTAAATGCGATCGCCAGAAGTAAAAAGCTAACGTTAGGCTTTAACGGACTACATGACTACTCCACGGTCGCATGACTCTTGACGTCACCGCCACTAAGCTTTCAACTGATTTCGGCCGCTTTATTTTAAAAACATTGTATAATGGGGAAATCGGACTGTTTAAGCTAAATAAGAAGCTGTAATGGCGGACTGCCAGCACTCTCGCCTGTTCGGGGGTGATGACGTTTAATGTCCCCGACAGGGTTTGTAGTCGTATTGAGCAACTTGTTAGCAACCGCCTTTTTTACGACACGTAAAAGCTTCAAAATTCACAAGTAGGGTATTTACTGACGTGTTTTATGTTGTAGAACAAAACCTGAAACTCGCTTAAGCTTTTGTTAACCACAGACCTTATTTGAGGCATTTTACCAAAATCCCATTCAAAAAACATATTGACTTTTAGACAAGAGAACCGGAAGTGCTAAAAGCGCTAACGGAGTTCTGGGTTTACTGGCACACACTATAATAATCACTTTATATAAAAGTGATTTTGTGTCTCTTTTTGACGAAGAAATTAATTGAATCGTGGTTCCAGAACAGAAGACTGAATGGGAGGAGGATCGTCAAATACAATACTGATTAATAGTTTCAGTCTGTAGGGACTTGTTTACTAGTTTGGCATGAATTAACGGTCTAAAAGAGCACCTTACAACCTATAATTAATCCTTTTTCGGCATAACAATAGCAAAAATGTGTTTAAAGCAAAAGGCGACACGAAAGGTTGACAGTTTGTCTATGTAGGTATGATGTTTAGGTGTTTGTAATTACATCTATAAAGCCAACAACATGTTGCTTGAGGGCTTCTTCTCATTAGTATTTTTCTAATTCAAGTTTATTTATGAACTTTTCCAGCAGATAAAACCCAGAATGCAACACAAGAAGTCAGTATAATCCTGAGAGTACATCACTAAAGAAAAGACAGCTAGTAGAAATCAAATAAAACAGAAAAGGAACAACCAACTATATCAGTTTGTTCAGGAAAAACAGCTGAAATAAATATTTAATATAGCATCTTAGAGCATTTTTCTCTTCTCCCTTTCATGTATAAATGTTGTTATTTAATAGGGAAGGTATCTTTGTAAGCCATCTGCCTTTTTTTTACACCTCCCACAATACCTATCATAAATGAGCTGAGGTTTACCTGTCCTTTAATAATACCTGTGTGTTCAGTTCATACATTGAGCATCAGTATCCTTCATGTGGGGGCAGTAAACACTCAAACAGCAGCTCCTCGGCCTGCATCTGCTCTCTTGGTTGGTTGCCTGGCAACAGCAGCATCAGCAGCAGTAAATGTACGTCCTCCACTTGAGACCCGGCTCCCTCCGTCAGTCTGTCTGGATCCAGAGCTGCTGTGAAATGACTGCAGACTCACTGAGCTCTTTGTTTTCAAAACTCAACAGCTATTTTATTTTAGGTGCTTTTTGAGGAGCCGCTTCGTAAAACTCAAACTCTCTGTGTGATTTGTTTGTTTTGGTGTTGTTTGTTTTGGTGTTGTTTCTACTCACAACAAATCATTTTTGGGGGGTTTCTTTAAGGGTGGATACTGATTTTTAGTACTCAAGGAGACCGGTAACAGATATTCTGAGCAGATGCAGTTTGCAGTGTTGAATTAAATGCAGTAAAAAAAAACAGATTTTAAAAAACATCCTAAAAGCCATTGTTTTTATACCCTCTTTTATGTCTTGTAATCTGCCCTCCCTGGTGTTTGTATGTGTAATACTGCCATAGGCCTATTAGTTTTTAGACCCTTTATTTAATGCAGTCATTCAGAGAGAGAGAGAGAGAGGGGGACCACACTGCCCAACCCACAAGAACATGTGTTAATCAACCACCTTAACCCGACCTGCACACCGCTGACTTTATTATAGTAGCACAGTAGTCATGACTGAGGACTGAATTTGGGACAGAGACATGGACTGAGCACCAAAGTATGTGAATGTGTTTGAGAGAGAGTGTGACATTGAGAGGTGAAGAGAAGGTGGAAGGTGGACTATTTCCTGCAGTGTTCCTGTAATATATGAATAACCTATACATAGCGCTTACACTGACCTGCCACCCGAACCCCAGATATTTTCTAGGAAGTTCCCGGTTAAAAAAAAAGAAACACAACCCTGATAATTGTATAAATACTAAATATTGTGGCTAGGGATACATAATATGGGGTTTTTTTGTCGACTTGTAACAACTTATTTGGTCGGCAACCAATACTGATATGGAAATATCCATTTTTTCCCAACTAACTTCAGTGATCAAGTCAAGTCTCTGCTGTGTGATGGAGTTAACATCATGTTATGCATGCACACTCTTATCATGATGGCCCACTAGCAGATGGGGACATGAAACACAATAGCTTTTGATGAATGTAATATTCAATAATTGTGCAAAATAAGAAAAAGCATGCTGGCCGAGTTCATTTTAAAGCCAATATCGGCCGATACAGATGATGTGCCGATATTATCGTACATCCCTAATTGCAGCTGATAATCAGTTGATCCGTAGTTTCTATGAGATCACATACCAGACGTGCTGTTGCTTTTTCAATTTGGTTTATCTACCTGTAATGTTTAACGTTAACCCCAAATTCAAAAAACAACATATTAATCCTCTTCCCTGTAGTGCAGTTTACCAGTCTAGATAGTTTTGGTGTGAGCTGCAGAGTGTTTATATCAGCTGTAGAGACGTCTGCCTTCTCTCCAGTATAATGGAACTAGACGGCACTCGGCTTGTGGTGCTCAGAGCGCCAAAAATTACATAAAAAACACTACTGACCTTGTGTGTGTCCCTGCCCCCCCTCAGGTACATGTACTGGACAGACTGGGGTGAGATCCCAAAGATCGAGCGGGCGGGGATGGACGGGACGAATCGCTCCATGATCATCAATAAAGAGATCTACTGGCCCAACGGTCTGACACTGGACTACAGCCAGGAGAAACTGTACTGGGCCGACGCCAAACACAACTTTATCCACCGATCCAACCTGGACGGATCCTCCAGGTACACAACACCACCAACATGTCCTCTGTCGCGTTCATTTACTACTCTAAGTACGTGACTTAGTTAATCTGACCTCTGTCTGATGTGTTTTCAGGGAGGTTGTGGTTAAAGGGGAGCTGCCTCACCCGTTCGCCCTCACCCTGTACGAGGACACACTGTTCTGGACCGACTGGAACACCCACTCCATCCACTCCTGCAGGAAAGAGACCGGAGCCGAGCAACGCATCGTCCACTCCGACATCTTCTCACCAATGGACATCCACGTCTTCAGCGCCAAGAGACAAAACATCTGTGAGTCCAAATGTCCTCTCAGAGTCCTGAAGAGTCAGACCGAGAATATCAAACAGCTCTGTGGGCTCCACCTTGATGTTTACCAAACATGTAGATGCTTTTAAATCATCAGAGTTCAGTCTCATGGAGAAATATTGTTCTTGGCACAAAACTGACCGGAGTTCAACTTCCTGAGAGGGAATATGTTTTGTTTCTGTCTTAAAAATAAAACATGTTTGTCCTCAGTGCACTTAAAAGGGTAAATTCAGTATTTTTCAGCCTGGACTGTATTTTCCCATGTTTTTGTGTCCATGTGACTGATGGGAACAGTTTGTTAGTAGGGAGAGTGTTGCAGCTGGCAGCAGCAGCGTAACCACTCAGGGGTTGTTTGCTCCATCAGTGTATGTTTGTTTTTGTCACTGACAGGCTCAGCTTGTTATTCTACGTGTCTGACAACATTACGGAAAGGATCCTTACAGAGATAGAGCTTTAGTTAAAGTTAGTAAGATCCTTTTTGTTTAACTAGAAACAGCCCAGAAATAGCTTTGACACGAGCGTTGGAAGCCAGGTTAAAACAGAAGGTACCCTTTAAGTCAATTGTGCTGAGATTATTAGTTAATTGAGGGTTTGATGAAGATTTCAGATTAAAAGATGTAAAGACAGCAGGTTTGGAGGGAACAATGAGTCTTTATTTAATCTCTGGTAAACTGTAACGTGTGTCCTCTCTGTGTCAACAGTAGCGAGCAGTCCGTGCTCGGTGAAGAACGGAGGATGTTCCCACCTCTGTCTCCTCTCTCCGCTGAAGCCCTTTTTTCAGTGTGCGTGTCCCACAGGAGTCCAGCTACTGGAGGACGGGAAGACCTGCAGAGACGGTGAGGACGCACATCATCATCATCATCATCATCATACCTTCAGTGGACACACACCTGCACATATGAAAAGTTTTGCGTCAGTTTACTATAAGGACATTGCATCGGGAAAGGGCCCATAAGCTGTCGTATTAGTTTGTTCATGAACCAGTTAGTTGATGACAGAAAATTACTGTGAAATTACTTTGATGGTTGAAGTTATTTTTCTTGTTAAACTTATTCTGGGCATGTTCACATTGTCAATTTACTGTACATCCACCAAAAGTGTTTGTTTGTGTCTGACAACATTATGGACAGGATCCCTACAGAGATAGACATTTTTGTTAAACAGTAAGATTGTTACTGTTTAACCAGAAACAGCCCCGAAATCATCATCGACAAACCCACCAGACATAGGGCCGTTTCATAGTCGACGCCTTTTTTTTTTTTTTTTTTTTTTTTTTTGATACGCAACGTGTGTAATACCATGCGTTGCCAGCCGGGGTGATAATGCAAGCAATGTACTTGAAATGAACCATTTTGTGTTATTCACAGAAGAAGCAGGTATGAAATAGGTCGGGCAAGGAGGAAAAACTTTACAAACTCGTACGGGTAGTGTTGCACGGTATACTGGTACCAACGGTAGACCGCGGTACTTAAACACCACGGTACATATGATTCCATAATGTTGGAGTACCGTAGTACTACGGTACCTCATGGTACCACTACTGTGGGATAAGTTCAAAGTCCAGTCGCAAGAGGGTGAGTGTCCATGCGCCGTCCAATAACGGCGTGCACTGGCCACCTGGCACTCAACATGCTGCTGCAGTGGTTTGTATCCAGTGACATTTCAGGTATTAGCTGAGCTATTGAGTATCTTTGAGCAGTGAAAGTTATTTATTTATTTTTACTTGTGGGTTAGATTTGTTTTCCACAGAGCTCTACAGTGCGAGCATTTTACTCGCATTTGCGACTAAAAGTAGTTTTGTGCGATCAAAAGAAATCATTCAGGAGCACGCTGTGTGAGTACAGATTTCAACCAGCAGCAGAAACGAAAGGCGAATCCCACTGGTTGTGGGTTGAACGGGGGTCACAGACAGGAATACGGTGGAACGCTATGGCCACCGCAAGATAACGGTTTACTGGTGACCGAGAAGTCCGGCTCCAGGTCCAATAATATCCTCTTCTTGGTGTCATGACTGCCCAAAAGTACCTGGACAGCCGAGGTGTGGCGGCACACAGGTATGTGACGTGTCAGAGGAGAAACGAGCCGTTCACATTTCTCTCTTTGTGACAGGTAACGGTCCACAAACCTCACCGCACTGAAGGGACTGTTCTTTACTTATGAAGGGACTGTTCTTTACTTGTCAGGGGAGGAGGGTGGCTGGTTGATTCTTATTTTATTTATTTATTTTATTTTGATCCCCCCTATGTTAATCACTGATTGATGCTGTTTTTGAAGTATGAATAAGTCAATAAGTAATTTATTCCATTGAAATATCATTGATGTATTATAGAAAAGTGATTTATCTTTTTATAAATGACAAAAAGGGACATCTGCCTCATTTTTGCTGTGGTATCGTGATACTACTCAGAACCGTGATATTGTCACTGGTATCGTACCGTGGGTCCCAATTTTGGTACCGTGACAACACTACGTACGGGCACACCCCCATTTATATGACAGCTGTAGTGCCCTGCACTCTACCAAAATAGCAATACTAGCTAGCCGGAATGTACCGGTGACTCTGCTACCCCCTATTGCACGAGCGATGTATTGCATTTCAAGTGTCGCCAGCGTCGCTTGCGTTCAGTGTGTTTACTATGAAAGGAACTGCGTTGCTCGCACCGCTTGCGTTGCGTGTGTCGACTATGAAACGGCCTTTAAAGTAAATAGTGATTTTTATCATTGTAAAACACACTTTATTCAAAGTCAACAGAAAAACAGGTTGAAAAATACGGGACGTTGGCTTAAAGGATTTTCAGGGTCTGAAACTTCTGAATATAATTTAATTGAGGCTTTAAATTGGAGCTTGTGAAGACGTCTATCAGCTTTTTTGTTAAAACGTGTACTCATAAAAAAGGCATTCCACCACTTTTTATCTAAAAGCCTTCTTTAGTTCTTCACAACTTGGTAAGAAACTTATTCAAGAATCTGAAACAAATCTGGTTACTTCTACATATTACATCTTCATTGAAAAATCAAAGTTTTATGTAACACGTGCCAATCCAACTTTTTTTTATCAGCAGATACAGAGTCAAATACCTCGACTCTTAGTATCTGCTGATACTGGGCACTGATCCGATACGATTGCTGTTATTTTGCACGTAAAATCTGTGAGACAAGTATGATGCGATGGAAAAACTGAATGTCTTTGGAGTTTTTGCAAGTTTGGAAAAGTATTTGAAACGACTGAGATGTGTGGCGAAACAGCTGGATATCGACCAGCTGGACTTGTGCTAACATCAACCAGTCTGTGTCTTTATCTCACTGCCATAAATCCTGATATTGCAACATTAGCTTATTATTTCAACGCAATATCATCCACCCTCGTCTGTAAAAACAAAAACTAATGTAAATCAGTTTCTTCTGATTATGACGGTGCGTTATCTGTGTTTAGAGAGTCAGCAGGAAGCATATTCCACAAAAAGTGGAATTGTAAAGTGAACCTGGGTGAAAACTCAGCAGAGGAAACTCTGTCTCATTAGCTGCACTTTGGCTTCAAAGACACTCGAGTGGAAACAGAAAAGCATCCAAATATTTCCTGAAGTGCGTCACTGAAAGACGCACAAGTTTGGAGATTATCTATTATTTTCAGAAAGAAAACACAAAAAACTCCTCTTGTGTAACTGTTTACAAGATTTCAGCCCGAGCAGACAGATTGAATTCATTACTGTGTTAGTGTGTGTGTGTGTGTGTGTGTGTGTGTGTGTGTGTGTGTGTGTGTTAGTGTGTGTGTGTGTGTGTGTGTTTGTTTGTGTGCTTTGAGAAACCAGCAGATTCTCTGTTTTAGTTTGGGACCAAACCTCATTAGCTTTTTCTCTAATTTAAAAATCCCGATGACGTTCTTGCTCCACTTCTCTCCGCCTCGTGGCCGCGGTCGTCTCTGGACGCTCAGAGCAGCTAAAGGTGGTGTTGGGCTGACCTGCAGTTGCCATGGTAACCCCACTCCATCACCAGCCGGGCTCGCTGTTTGAATGGCAGCCCTGGTCGTTCCCCCTCCTCCCATTCCTCTGCCTCTTTTATTTACATTTTTTTGGTTCAGTAACCCTCGCCTGCAGAGCGATGGAGGAGCTGAAGGCGGGGAGGCTTTTGTGAAGGACGGGATCACATGTTCCCCCCGCAGACAATGCCTCCTTTCACTGCCGGGGTTTAACTATTTCAGCTTTGCTTCTTGAACCGGGGAGTATCTGAGTGGAGCGTGGTCGCAGTCTGACCTGAAGGGTTGAAGTTTATTGTTTGACTGCAGCCATGTCTCTCCACCTCCTCCCCCTCCTCCTCCTCCTTCCTCCTCACCAACAATAACTCACAAAGTTAATTTTTGGATGTTAAAGCTTTTGCGAATTTGTTGCTTTTGTCCAGCATTAAACAATTTGGTTTGAACTGATCGGCTGATTTGGATTCAGGGAGTTAAATCCACAATCAGATGTTGCCCAGAACTTGTGGTCTGACAGAAAGTTAATTGGCAACTATTTTGATAACCGATGAATTAAAAGCTGCAGAATATTTTCTTTGTGCTTCTCTATGAGCTGCACATTTTGAGTTTATGACCGTTGCTCAGGCAAGAAATTTGAAGACTTATTCTGATGAAACTAATTGATTAAAGGTTCTGTATGCGACATTCAGAGCATAAAGATATAGTGGAGCAATGGCGTCAAGTTACCTCTGTGTGTTGTAATCCAAGCTCCTCTTTGATTCAAGCTTTGATCCAACTCAAGTTGAGTGAAATGTTTCTGTCATTTGGTGAACTGACCCTTTAAAGCAGTCGCCATGTTGTCTTAAATCTGTGTAACCTTGCTCCTCAGGTGCCACTCAGATGCTGCTGTTAGCTCGGCGAACGGACCTGCGGCGCATCTCTCTGGACATGCCAGACTTCACCGACATCATCCTGCAGGTGGACGACATTCGCCACGCCATCGCCATCGACTACGACCCCGTGGAGGGATACATCTACTGGACGGACGACGACGTGAAGGCCATCCGCCGCTCCCTGCTGGACGGCAGCGACGCCCAGTTTGTGGTCACGTCTCAGGTGAACCACCCTGATGGCATTGCTGTGGACTGGATCGCCAGAAACCTGTACTGGACCGACACGGGGACTGATCGTATCGAGGTGACCCGACTCAACGGGACCATGCGCAAGATCCTGATCTCTGAAGACCTGGACGAGCCCAGAGCCATCGTCCTGGACCCAGTGGCTGGGTGAGTGTCTGAGCCTGATGATTGATTATTTCTTTAAGTCATTTATGAAGTCAAATATTTGCTTTTTATAGTTTCTTAAATGTAAAGGTTTCATTTCATGTTGACAGGACAGGTCTTAAATCAGTTTCCACATACCGTCCACACCGTAGAATTGCAACAACTTTTCAATTAGCAGATCAACAGAAAATTAATTGGCAACTAATTTGATCACTGAACAGTCAGACATTGGCTGGTTTCGTGTGGGAGTCTGTGATTTGATTTGATTACAATTATTTGGTGTCTGATTCAATATAGATTCTGGAATGAATAGAAATGGCGGCGCAATTTTCAGTCTCTTGCTCCAGTATACTGTGTGCCACACCATTCACTTGTGTCTGAATTTCACTGCAAAACAATATGAAGCACAAGTAAAATGATCCACAGCCATATTTATTTATTTGCGTTAATTATTCTGAGCGCTCCTTACAGTCTCCTGCCTGTATGAGAGTAACAAAATGAGGGGGAGGCGGAGTGCGTCTCCAGCAGTGGAGAGCAGCCTCTCTGCTGCACATTAGCTCTGGGGAAAGCCAAGACGCTTTGCAGGCCCCTAACCCCTAACCCTAACCCCTAACCCTAACCCCTAACCCTAACTTGGCTCTCAGGCGGAGCACAAAGTTATATCTCCGCCACAGAGTTGGTTAAAGTTGTTTGATGCTGCAGCTGGTCTCGTTTGTTGAAGTTACTGCTGCTGCTCCACTTCGCTAATGCTAGTCTCTGAGTGATGATGTTTTGCTGCTACGAAATAAACTACCAAATCTTTAAAATTGACCCTACTCAGTTGGATAGCTAACTAGACTTACTAGCAAACCAGGACAGACCACCCAAGTCTGTGTTTTTATTAAACTGTACCTCCCCGAATATGGCGCTAATCGTTTTAGCATTTTTTACTCACTTACATGAGACTGTTAGCATTTGCTTTTTTATTTAAAACTTTGAAGCTCACGATCAACTACCTCAGTGCTCTGCTAGTTATCCTGACTAATCGGTTAACGAGCAGACTCAGGTAGATCACCCATATTTGTGTTTTTATTGAGTTACACCTCCCGGACTAAAAAGCTAAGTCCATTACATGTAATGGTTAGCATTAGCTTTGCTTTGCTACAGTTTTGAGCTACTTACCTATCCCGTGATTGATACAGATTTAGGTGGTGTACCCCAGTCTGCTTTCAGCCCATGTGCAGCATGTATTATAATGAGCAACTTTTGAGAACAGGTTGCAGCAGCTGTGTCTCTGCATTAAATCAAAACATGCTTGCAACTCCAGCGTTTTCGCACTCTGGACTGTTGGAGTGCTCCTCTCACTAACTAGCAATCGTTGACATTTGTGAATCGATGCTGAATCTTTCATTTCTGCAGCACAGTGCTTCTGAGAATCCTAGTGTATTATTTATACTTTCTCTTACTCACTGTTGGTTTAAGTTACTGCATCTTCCAACAGAACAGCATGGTTGAATTTCAGTCTGCATGCATGCTTTTAGCCTAATGTTGTTGAAATAGAGCAGCTAATGTGAGATGCCCGTTAGGTTCATCATGTTTCCTGAGTATTTTGCAAGTGGACGTTGAGATTGTTCTGTCACTTACTGACAAAGCTTTGGACATGAAGTATCACAAACAGGTTTACATGTGACTGACTGCATCATTTTGATTGATGTGTAACTGATCTGATGTGAGAAACATAAAGATGAGAACTGGTTTCTTAATCACACCATCAGCCAGACGAACACATCAGATAAAGCTCCAGAGCTGATGACTCTCTCTTTGTGTTTCCAGTTACATGTACTGGACCGACTGGGGCGAGGTGCCAAAGATCGAGCGGGCTGACCTGGACGGTATGGAGCGGCAGGTGATGGTCAACACATCTCTGGGCTGGCCCAACGGCCTCGCCCTCGACTATGAAGAACGCAAACTCTACTGGGGAGACGCCAAGACGGATAAGATCGAGGTCAGTGTTTTATTTGCATTCTGTGTGTGAATGTGTGTGTGTGTTCATCTGGGAGTTGTAGTTTTACATTCAGTGTGAGTTCACCTGAGAGGATCAGAGGAGCTGAACGCTGTGAGTTCTTGTTCTCGGCCTCTCATAAAGCCGAGCTCCCGCTGGTTGACGGCGGCTCCTCGCTGTGACGGTTAACTGCTGAACACGGCCTCCCACCGGGCCGGTCAGAGAGCCGGAGGCCGCCAGGGGCATACTGATGCTTCCTGTCAGCCTTCAGAATAAAGTGACGGCACCAATCAGTCACATGATGATGGCTCTGATCTTCATGTCGGCAGGAAGGCGTCTCTAAAATGTTGATTCAGGCAGGAAGAGTCTTTTGTTTTCAGGTGTAGGCATTAAAAAGTGCTCTTAAATCTTTTGTCAGCACTGGACTTATTTTAATTCTTTAGTGGAATTGAAGCTGTAATCTGACAGCCACCAGACTCCAGTCACATTAACAGTAAGTTTACTTTGCAAAACGGGAATTGCTGTTCCCCGGCTGTCACGATTACTAAGTGTGAAAGGTAAGGTATCAGGTGCCAGTTTTGTCCCCGGAAGTGAAAGTTATTGTTAACATTTTTCAACTCTGAACGTCCAGAAAAAAAAACACCAAACTGTAACACTCAGTGCAGCATAGACGCTCAGCACCTTGTCATGCTGTAGCAGAGTGTAGATACACAACACTCCCATTGCAAAGGATTCACAAAATGTGCTGCCCTCTTTTCTTTTTGATGAGCCGCTGCAGCTGCACTTGTCGTCATCTTTCACGTGTTGTTGTTCGTCCACGCTGGTAGGAGTTCTTCCTTTGGCGTAGACTAGAACACTTGAAGGCGTATATGCTGACGCGTCAGGTCCCGAAGAATTGCATCCCTGATACCTTCTGAAGAAAAACAATAACCGTCATATTTTCAGAATTTTGGCATCCACTTGGTACCAAAGTATGAGTTCTGCTGACATCCCCAATACCAGTATTGTGACTTTTCTCATTACCCTTTATTTTTTTCCAGATATGAAACACATTTATTTTAGTTAAATTTACATGAAAAAAGGAACAAAAAATATATTCTGGTGTAAACACAGATTATTTCCAGTTGTACGTCTCTGAATCCTGTCAGTCACTCAGACGGCTGTTAAACTTTCTCCACATCATGAGTCGGTCTCCACATCAAAGCTGACGGAGCGGCCTGTTAAACGTCGGTGCTGTAAAGAGTGTCGACAGTCCAGTTGGGTCTGAAAATACAACTTTCTCTTTTTCTCTCTCTGCGGTTTCCATCCTCACGCCATCTCGCCATGTTCTCGTTTTTTATTTTCCTCTCCGGGGGTGGCGTGACCCCACCTGAACCCCCTTTCCAAGCCCCTCGGAGGTGGTGGTGGTGGTGGTTCTCGTCTCGCTCAATGGGAGAGGGGCTGAGGGGCCTCCTCTGGCCTCTCTCTCTCCCTCCCCTCAGGTTTCTCGGAGGACCCGGTTTTTGTGGCGGGATCCCACATCTGGTTCCGATTGCGGCCTGCACTCCAGCTGCGGTCGGCTCTGTTTAGAATAGACCCCGAATCTGAAACCGTCGCCGCACTGCGGTCACAACTCCCAAACCAGCGGAGACCTTTTGGCTGAGGCCGTCGAGCTGAGGATGGAAACTTCATTTTATATTTATACACCAGCACCACTCTCTCTCTGGCCGTGTGTGTGTGTGTGTGTGTGTGTGTGTGTGTGTGTGTGTGTGTGTAGGATGTTTTGAAAGATGGCAGCCGGCCATGCAGGGGCTGTTCTGGGAGCAGCGAATAGCGTCGCTCCACACTGTTTATCAGTTAAAGGACCGAGCAGATTACAGGCCTCACTGTTTTTTTCCCTTTCAGTAGATTCCTGACATTTCTCCTCTGTTGACACTTCGAGTCTCTCGGCATGTTTTACACAGAATCTTATCAGAGACGTCTTCATGTGTCTCAAACGGGCAGACACAGAAAACCTGGTAGAAATTATTTTCCTCTTATTTTTGTCCAAACTAGTTTTTATTTCAGACTGAACAAAAGTTTTGAATCTACTGTAACTTTGCAGGATCTGTTTTCTTTTGGTTACTTGATCCAACATCAGAAGTTTCACCATCCGGCCTCAATAACTCAGCTCTGAACACACCACCAAACAGAGATGAAACCATATGAAGTATAGTGACCAAAGTCACCATGGTAAAATGTGCTGATTTTTTTTTTTTTAAGTACTGATACGTACACACAATTTCTTTCACACTCTGTAAACAATAATGCTAAAAAATCTCCGGTGTGCTGTCGCTGCCTTCTGTCATGTTTTCATTGACACTAAACAAAGCCACGCAGTGCCTGTGTCTGGGAGTCTGTCGTCAGCTTTGGTTGATGCTGAACAGAATTTACTGCAAGCTTTTCAAACCGTGGTGATCAAGCACGATTTAAATTATATTTAAGATTTGAAATAGTAAAACCAAACAAACAAACAAGCGAGGACCATTTGACATTATTGTTGGATTTCCTCCATATTTTATTGCCGGGCATTCGTATCAGATTCTGTAACATCTGAACAAAATATTGGTGACATAAAGCCAGTGTTAATTTTGTTAACGAAAACTTAATGCCATTAAATACAATTTTTTTTCCCCCATGACTAAGATGAGATGATAACGAGCAGGCACTGACGTCATTAAACACCCTGTACATTTACTTATCTCTGATATTGGAAAAAAATGCAACTTGACAAAGAATCTCAACTTTATTTTAGTTATTTGAAATTAAAAAGTGAGAGTTTTTGCCCAAACTTCCATTAAAAAAAAAAGGTTTTAAAAAGGGTTTCAGCGCTTAGTCTCAACCTAATTTTACTTTTTCCACAAACTTTAATTTAAAAAATGGTTTCAAGTTTCAGTTCTAGTAATAAAAAAGTTTGTTTAACCAAATATAACTGCATTTTTTGAAGGTCATTTAGACTTACGATAATTATAATTCTCTAATACTGCGATACTGTTAAACCGCAATATTTTCTGAGACCATTATCGTACCGTGAAAATATGACAGCCCAAATCAGCACGACGAAAAAGACAAGACTAAAACTTTACTTAACTCTCGCTTTATTTTCGTTGACAAGTGTTAGTAAATCTGTGGATTATGCAGTTTGGGTGTGTGCGTGAGAGAAAGAGTGTGCGTGTGTCAGTAAACGCAAGCGCCAGTTACACACTGGAGTGAGTTGGTCAGTATGGCAAGTGTGGGTAATATGCGGAGGGTGCCAACGTGAAACTGTTGAGGGTCGTGATCCAACCTGTTTTTCATCAGATAATGAAATAAAATCTGATGTGAAATAAATTTAAAAATGCACAAAAATATTGGTTTGGCTCGACTAGATCGACTGAACTGGTCGGTGTATTCTGATGACCTAAAAAAGACTAAAATATCAACACTTTTCATCAGCTATAACTGAAATAGTTACAGTATTCTTTGAATAAGATGAAACTAAAATGAAAAGGATGTCACCGACATTTTAGCCAACATGATGCCAGAATAAACAGCAGGGTTTCCTCAACCATTATAAGACTTGGTTGCAGCGCTTAAGCCGATGAAAACTATGCTGAGACATGTTTTTCTGTCATATCTGGTTGAATTAAAAGTTCATCGCTCTTTGAAAAGGTGTGTTTGGATTATTATGCTGTTACATTATCATGATGTCAATGGCATAAAATGCTCTCAAAATGACAATATAATAGTTTATTGCAGTTATTTCTGGAACAATATATCATTGAACAAAAGCAGTTATCATGACAGGACAAAGCAAACTAAAGGACAGAAGGAGAAACTTTATTTTGTTTTTCTCTGGTTTATCAGTCAAGTGTTTGAACCTCACTGCAGACTCTCTGCTGACAGTTTTTAAAAAAACAAAGAATTTTTCCGACAGTTGAAGTTTCTTGTATTGGTTTTTGTAATCATAGTTTAGTTATTCAAGTGGACAAAAGAAATGTTTAAGACACAGGAAACGGCACCAATATGTGTCCTCACAGATGGGGACACACTTAGGTCAGAACATTTTATATGCACGTTCACAAAGGGCGTCCCGCCGGGAGGTTTTTATGTGACTGCCAGCAGCAGAAGGGCTCCTGAGGTCTGAGTACATACAGTACAGTGTGCTCAGTCATGAGCAGGAGAAATGTCCGTCTAAGTTACATATGAGGTTTCTCAAGATTTATAGTGACAAAATAACTCACGTTTATGACGTTTCTTTAAGGTGATCCTATCCAGTTTATATGTAATGTTAATATATGTCTGTGAGGGAATCTGTCAGTTGTATTTGAGATAGACGGCTTTGACACATCAAGTTCGCGTCGGCCTCCAGGATGTGTTTCCTTGAGTATCTCTATCAAACCATTGTTTGCTGCAGCATTAATGTGCTGACTGTTTTTCCTGCAGCAAATGATAACGTTAAAAGAGTGATCAGCGTTGCTAAGACATCATACAGGGTTTCTCAAGAAGGCCTTGAGTTAATTCCTTCAAGTTTGGCACAAACGTCCACTTCGAGTCGAGGATGAACTCAAGATTTTGGTGGTCAGCGGTCAAAGTCATTTAGACCTCGTCCATTTCATTCTGGTGAACACAATATCTCAAGAAGGCCTTGAGTTAAATCCCTTAAATTTGGCACAAACGTCCACTTTGAGTCGTGTATTCGTTCATTCATACATTCAAAGCCTAATTTAAGACTTTGCTTCCTAATTTAAGACTTGGGAACAAAGACATTTAAAGAAAATCAATAAGCAAACAAGTCAGGGGTGAACTGATAAGATTTTGTTGGTAAAAGGTCAAAGTTACTGTGACCTGGTCCGTCTCACTCTGGTCAGCACAATATCTCAAGAAGACCTTAAGTACAATCCCTCAGATTTGGCACAAACGCAACAATGAACTGATTAGAATTTGGTAGTCAAAGGTCAAGGTCACTGTGTCCCCACAAAACATGTTTCTGGCCATAACTGAAGAATTCATTCATTAATTATGACAACATTTCACACAAATGTCTGACACGATAAAATGATTAAGTGATGACATTTTATATCCAAAAGGCCAAAGGTCAGCCTCACTGTGACATCATCATGTTCTGCATAAAACACTTTTGTGGTCATTATTCAGCGTCATATCTCAGGAACAGAAGGGGAGACATTTGGTCAGATACTGAATTGGTGACTCTAATCTTGAAGCTGATTGTATAGATCTTCTGTGTGTGAGTGGCATTATAAAGTCCTTAATGTACCTTCAACCAACAAAGCCCAATGTTTTGTGTTTATATGCTTTATGTAAAGCCGTGTGAATTGATCTGAATATGAAGCGTTTATATTGCAAAATAATATGTTAGTTTCTTAAGAGATGAGATGGAGCCCTCTTCTATTCGCTTAAAGAAAATAAAATCAAAATTCAGCGCCACTAGTTGGTGCATATAAGGAACAGTATAATCATTTTATAATATCTAATATATTAATTACAAATACATAAATAAGTACATAGGCAGCCTGAAGCTTAGTTAGTTTCCCTCCGCTGTCTGCAGGTAAATGGAGCTCTTACTTTGGTATTTAAGGGGTTAATAAAATATGGCAGACATTCACCCAAACACTCAAATCTCTGCTTCTTATCGTCTCTTTGTTCAGCAGAACTTTGTAGTGTCGTTCAGTCGTAAATGATCCGTTTTTTATCCTCCGCGTTTAAACTCAGTTCCAGGTTTTGTGGATCGGGTCCTGATCGGTCTCAGTTGTGGGTTTAGAGACGCTGCCGCCGCCTCGTTGAAGTGAGATGTCAAAGTTTGTGCGAGAGAAGAAGAAGAAGGAGAGGAGGAAGAAGGAGGAAATGTGGCGGCCATATGCTGCCGTTGTTTGTTTGCTCGGGCTGTTGCTTCTAATTAGCGGCGCTGCGATGTGCTGCCAGGTCGCCTGAGCTCTTCTGAGCACGCTCAGTGTGCACAGCGAGAAACACAATGTGGAAACTCCGTCGCTCTGCCCAGCCCCCACCCGTCCACACGCCGGGCATGATGGGAAACATGCTTTATGGTTTATGATATTTAAAATGTGTTTCCTTTTGTGACTCAGCTGATTTGTTACTGCGAGATGTTCTGTGTCTTTGTACTTCTGGAGATCAGAGAGGGAAAGTAACTAAGTATATTTACCAAAATACTTTACTTGAGTATTTCTATTTCCTGCTCCTAAATATTTCTACTCCGCTTCATCTCAAAGGGAAATACTTTTTACTGCACTACAGTCATCAGATGTAGTGAACACATTAATGCGTCAGTAATTATAATACAGAAATAAAATTACTCTGCAGAATGAGTAGTTGTACTTATACTAATACTTTTGTACTTTGACTCAAATAAGATTTTGATGTAGGACTTTTTAAGGAAATCTGTTTCCTGTTAAGTGTGGCAGAAATCCTTTGTGAAGTTTGACTCCGTCTGATGTTCGTCTGTGTGCAGCAGGGCAGCTTCCTCTGAGCATGCTCAGTATGTCACATCCTCCTGTCTGCAGGGTGCACACAAGGTCCTTGAAGTGCTGGAATTTTAAGGGGAAAAAAAATCATGTTCTGGAATACCTTGGAAACACCACAGTCCTTGAAAATGAAAAAATAGTGCTTGAAAAGGTACTTGAAATCTCTTGAATTTCATTCTGTACAATCTGTAATAACCCTGTGTCCTGTCTGTCTGTCTCTCAGGTGATGAACATGGACGGGACGGGGCGACGGGTGCTGGTGGAGACCAACCTCCCCCACATCTTCGGCTTCACTCTGCTGGGCGACTTCATCTACTGGACCGACTGGCAGCGCCGCAGCATCGAGCGTGTCCACAAACGCACCGCGGAGAGAGAGGTCATCATCGACCAGCTGCCTGACCTCATGGGCCTCAAGGCCACAAATGTGCACAAGTCCTTCGGTGAGTTACAGAGCCAAGTCACAGGTCTTCTTCAGGTCCAGCTGCAGGTCGTTCAGGATGCTGGATTATCAGTGTGTTGATCAGAGTCTAGTCCTTATAGTTAGATATAAAAGTGTCAAAGGTGTTTAAAAACAGTTTGGCGTGTTCCCGCTCTGCAGTCAGACTGTCAGTAGACTCTGTGCAGCCCAGTCTGACTGGGAAGTATGGATAACAGAGTATTAATATTTCAGGGCTTCAACTCAGCTGATGCAGACTGCAAACACAGTGTTTTACTCCTCCTCTCTGCTCTGGACTCCAGGAATTAGACCCCTCCATTTAAAAAAAAAAGAGAAACAAAAGTGAAACTCTATCAGGAGCTGCGTCTTGTCAGAATAAATCCAAACCTATATGACTGGAGCATGTGGGACTTTACTTTGAAAGGACAGGCACAGGAAGTGTCCACGCTCAGCAGTCAGACAGGAGTCAGGTTAATTTCCAGGGCTGGTACCTGCGGTTATTCCACAGGCTAGTTAATAACATGTCGGGCAGGAAATCCAAAGTGTGGGATCATTTTGAGAAGGTGAAGGACGAACCCAAGGTGATATGTAAACTCATCTTCATTGGTCGACTACAAACATGACGTATCATCTGAAACATGGAAGTAGCTACATGCCCATTAGCCCACAGCGTCATTAACAGGCGGCTCGCTCAGTGTGTGACGTGCACTTGTAGATAAAATATAGGCCTATATTAATGAAGGTTCATTAGTACGGTAAACACATCAGTTCATTTATTAAAATAAAAACTTATCGTAAGTCCTCTGATCTGCACCAGAATATTGAAGCATGTATGATGTATCTGACTCACCTGTGGCCCCGCCCCCTCCTCAGGTACGAACCTGTGTGCGGAGAACAACGGCGGCTGCAGTCACCTGTGTCTCTACAAGCCTCAGGGCGTCCAGTGTGGCTGTCCCATCGGCCTGGAGCTCATCGCCGACATGAGGACCTGCATCGTCCCCGAGGCCTTCCTGCTCTTCTCCCGCCACACCGACATCCGCCGCATCTCCCTGGAGACCAACAACAACAACGTGGCCATCCCGCTCACCGGCGTCAAGGAGGCCTCGGCGCTCGACTTCGACGTCACCGACAACCGGATCTACTGGACCGACATCACTCTGAAGGTGAGGCTCAGAGAGCGGGGACATGTGTGGACAGACGTCCTGCTGGTTGGCTGGAGGCCTGCAGAGTGGAGCTGTAATGGGCTCCCAGGAGACGCCAGGGTGGAAGTAATTGATGGCTGCTCCCCTCCTCTTCCTCCTCCTCCTCTTCCTCCTCTATCTATCTGATTTATCTCTCCATTTCTTCCTCTTCTTCTCTTTCTCCTCCAGATTCTAGTCCTAGATGTAATAGATTTCTTCTTATCGTTGTCAGTGCAGAGCGAGGGAGCCTTACATTTTTTTCTTTAGAGGCAAAATTAAAAAATTAGGACCACAGACAAATATTTGTGAGCACAGTCGAAGTGTTTCTTCTTGTATCATAGCCTGATGTATCTCCTCTCTCTCTCTGTGCCATCGAGCTCCATCTTTGTCCAGAAACTTATTAACACATCAATTAGCCGCTCTCTTAGTGTGGGTGACATGTTCCCTTGAACACACACACTGTAGTTTATTTTCACTCCCACACACACACACCATCCTGCTGACACAGATACTCACGACAGCACCAAATGTTGATTAATCCGCTGTTGAAAATAGTCCCCAACATCTGTTTGTTTTATTAAAAACCACAGTGAGCAGTTTAGGAAATCAAAGATGAAACTGTTGATCTGTGATTTTAAAGATTTACGTTTTCAGTTGGAACAAGTTTATTTTTTTAAGGACCCAAAAAAAAAAGACAATTTAAAAATTACTAAAAAATAATAAGAATTATGTGAGGAAATAAATAATAAATAAAAAATAATAATTAAAGATAAATTGAAAATAAAAATTAGATAAAAATGAAATAAAACAGAGACGTTAATAGTCATATATAAAATCTAATTAAAATTGAATTAATAAAACAAAATATGGATGTACATAGTGAAATACCTTTACATGGACAGATAGGGATAATAATAGTGTTAATAAAAATTTAATTAATTAAATTAATAATAACAATAATACATAATAATTGTAGTAAATAATAAATAGAATAAATAAGTCAATAAAAAATAATAGATAAGCGATAAGATCAAAATAAAAATGAGAATGTAATAAAATAGAGATCTTATAGTGATACATAAAATCAAATTAAAATTGAATTAATTAAAAATATTAAGTTAAACAAATAGATAGATAGCAATAATAAAAAATAGATAATAAGAAATAATTACTAAATAATAAATATAATAAAGTAAAAAAGTAAATAATGATAAAATAAATTGAGATGAAAATAAAAATGAGAAAATGGAGAGGTGATAATAGTCATACAAAAACATCTAATAAAAATTTTATTAAAAAAAGTTAATATAAATTGATAAATACCACTGTACACTGAGAGATAGTAATATTGATAAGTTAAAAAAAAAAAACTTAAGTAAAAATAATTATCAGAAAATAGAACTGAAGATAAAAATGGAATAAAATACAGAGATGGTAAAAGTCAGAAAGTATTTAGAGACACATTAACACAGTTTTATTTTGGGTCTCATCTGTGCGTCGTCTTGTCTCTTCCTCCCGTCTGCAGACCATCAGTCGGGCGTTTATGAACGGCAGCGCTCTGGAGCACGTGGTGGAGTTCGGTCTGGACTACCCTGAGGGGATGGCGGTGGACTGGCTGGGGAAGAACCTGTACTGGGCCGACACCGGCACCAACCGCATCGAGGTGGCCAAACTAGACGGGCAGCACCGGCAGGTCCTAGTCTGGAAGGATCTGGACAGTCCGCGAGCTCTGGCTCTGGATCCCGCTGAAGGGTGAGAACTGGAACTAAAAATAAGAGAAGACAGATCAGAGACTGGCATGAGAACTGGTCCTACATGAAACCACTTTGTTTCCTGTCCTCAGGTACATGTACTGGACCGAGTGGGGCGGGAAGCCAAAGATCGACCGAGCAGCGATGGACGGGTCGGGTCGGATCACTCTGGTGGCGGACGTGGGCCGAGCCAACGGACTCACCATCGACTACGCAGAGCGCCGCCTCTACTGGACCGACCTCGACACCACGCTCATCGAATCCTCCAACATGCTCGGTGAGAATCACAAAGCAGCGACTTTTCTGTGTAGCTGTGCTGCAAAATCGAAACACCCAGACGTGGTTTATACATGTATTTAACATTTAATTTAAATCATCAGTCGAGGTGTCACGGTGCTCAAGTGGTTTTAAGATGCTGACTGTGATTGCAGCACCCCTGGTTCACATCAGGCGTCCGGGACATTGTTGCATGTCTTCCTGTGATCTCCACTTTGCGCTGTCTAGTAAACTAAATCCCCTGTGTGTGTGTGTGTGTGTGTGTGTGTGTGTGTGTGTGTGTGTGTGTGTGTGTGTGTTCAGAGTTCAGTGACCTTTGTTTCGCTGCAGGATTCCCTCCAACACTGGGAGTTAAATCTCCTCCTCTGCATTATATAACCGGCAGAGCCCTGTGGTTGTGTGTTCTGAACTCTGTGCACATGCATGTGTTGGTCTCAGACGACAGAAGAAGAGGAGGAACATGTTCTCTCCATTAGCCGCTCGCTCTGACACTTCAAAGCGCAGCTGAAACAAAAGCCGCTCTGCTGTCCTGAAGTGTTCCCTCTCAGCAGCACGTCGGTGGATGTGAAGCAGGACCAAAATATTCTGCACAGAAAACTCCTAAAACGATGCTGTTATTAGACGCCGGGCTCTGCGCACACACACTCGCACTGCGCTCGCAACACTACCAATTTTGTGTGCAGGAAAGCAGCCTCGGTCTTGGCGAGGGACGCTGAGGACAGAAAATAACCCTCACAGGACAGATGTCTGCTTCACCAACACTTTTATTATTCTCTCAACCCTTTTGTGAAGTTTGACACCTGCGTTTAATTTTCTGAACTTTGAGTCTAACTTTAGTCAAGACAGTATTTTAGTCCTGTGTATTTTGAACTGTCTGAGTGGTGAATGAAATCGCTCTACAACAGCGCCGCATAATTTAATTTCCTGTACGCCGTGAAAAACTATGAAAGCAAGTTTAGAAATGTCAGAAACGCTTCTAAAATTATCTGCCAATATGTGAGTGTGGCGCACGTGTCAAATTATAGATTTGTTTTATTTTTCTCTTCAGTTATTTATGGACTCATTTCTGGTCCGCGTTATAAACAAACATAACAATATACATCAATATAATAATTCAGTGAGGCTTTGAATCTCCAGACTCCAAATTTTGTGATAAACTGTCCATATAAAGATATTTACAGCATAAACTTTAAATTGATGCTGCTAAAAAGACATTACTTTATCAAATACAGATTTTGTTTACATGCTGTAAAGGTGTTTTCTTTTATTATTATTATTTTTACAGTTTTATTTAATTACATTTTCAGAGCATGCCCATTTCTGGATAAGTAAATATTCAGAGGTAAATCACTCTTTATAGAGAGATAATAATAGTTATGATAAAAATTAAGTAAAACAATAAAAAATAAATAAATTATGATTAAAAATAATTACAAAAATAAATGAAGATAAAATGGTAATAAAAATGAGAAAAATTTAATAAAACACAGTGATGTAACGGTGTGTATAGGTAAATATCTCTGTGCAGTACATGGAGTGATTTCGAGAAATAATCATAGTGTTATTAAAATTAATTTAAAAAGACTTAAAAATGAAACAATTAATAACTTTAACAAAATTAAATAACAGTGATAATATTGAAAAAACTAAATTGAAAATAAAAGGAAAAATAAATTACACACTAGACTTCAAATGCTATTTTGGGGCATTGTTGTCATCTTAATGTATTACTTATTTTTCAAATGAAAACTGATAAAAGGTTTGCTCCCACTGACGGAAATCCACCCCTGAAAAACACAACCATCATGGGCTACTCGTGGTCAGAAACACGGGTGACAGCAGAGGTATTAATTTCCAAATAGGCGTCATTTTCTTCCAACAGTAGAGTGGCTCCTGATCGTTGACTCTAGGGAAGTGAAGATTTCGGTTATAATGTTAGATTAGCCAGCATTCAGCAGCAAAACATTTACTGCTCCTACAGAAATCTTTAGAAGAAAACTTCTCCGAGTCCGCAGAGTCCTGAAGCGTTTGTTGAGCTTTTGCGTGTCCAAATTGCACCAAATTTGACACTACATGTCCTTTAGCCTGGTGCGATGTTCTCACCAGGTTTGAAGTAGATCAGGTGAACGGTTCTAGAGATATGTGAAGGACACACACACTGATCATCTCTCCTATTTTCATTTCTCCAGGTCAGGACCGTGAGGTGATAGCCGACGACCTCCCCCACCCCTTCGGCCTCACCCAGTACCAGGACTACATCTACTGGACCGACTGGAGCCAGCGCAGCATCGAGCGAGCCAACAAGACCAGCGGTCAGAACCGCACCGTCATCCAGGGCCACCTGGACTACGTCATGGACATCCTGGTGTTTCACTCGTCCAGACAGGGCGGCTGGAACGCCTGCGCCTCCACCAACGGGCACTGTTCACACCTCTGCCTCGCCGTCCCCGTCAGCAGCTTCGTCTGCGGCTGCCCCGCCCACTTCTCTCTCAACTACGACAACAAGACGTGCAGCGGTGAGGCGGCAATTTCTTTTACCCACTGAGAATGATGGTCTTGCCCACAGACGTGTTTTAAACGTGTCCTCTTCTTTGTTTGTCCTCCAGCTCCGACTTCCTTCCTGCTGTTCAGCCAGAAAACAGCCATCAACCGTATGGTGATCGACGAGCAGCAGAGTCCAGACATCATCCTGCCGATCCACAGCCTGAGGAACGTCCGAGCCATCGACTACGACCCGCTGGACAAACAGCTGTACTGGATCGACTCCAAGCAGAACGTCATCCGCCGCGCTCAGGAGGATGGCAACCAGGTACAGAAACACCAGAAACCAGAACTGTTTCCTGTTAAAGCAGTCAGATAAAAACTGTGAGTAGTCTCGTCTCCTAACCCGCTGTGTCTCTGCTCTCATCCCGTCAGAGTATGACAGTGGTGTCGAGCTCTCTGGGCGGACCCAGCCAGGGTCTGCAGCTGTACGACCTGAGCATCGACATCTACAGCCGCTTCATCTACTGGACCAGCGAGGTCACCAACGTCATCAACGTCACCCGGACGGACGGCAGCAGGGTCGGTGTGGTGCTGAGAGGAGAGCACGACAAACCCAGAGCCATCGTGGTCAACCCGGAGAGAGGGTCAGTGTCCCACAAACACATCAGCTTCCTCACATTAAGCCGTAGACACCAGTACACGTTCTGACATGATCACAGAGTTAGACCCTTGTTAGTGTTTCCACAGCATTACTCATTGTTCTGTTATTCTGCTGTTATTCTGGAAAACATCATAATCAATTAGTTAAATTAAGTTTGTCTTTGAGTTAATAACATAACGTAAATATGATTTAAGTCTTGTGAGGAAGGAAAACATGGATGAAGGATAAATGGATGAATGAAGGCAGTTTAAAGGAACTGGGAAACTGGCATCAACTTCACAAGTTTCACCCAAAGATTTCCTGTTAATTTATTCACCAGATTTCTTCCTGTAGTTAAAGTGGTGTTAAATACAGTTCCAGGAAACATGAAAGCGTCTCAGATGTTGCTCTGTGAACTGTGCACACACCTCAGACACACACAGGTAGAAACACTCCTGTACTTGAGGAGCGTTTGGTTTGTGTCTCTGCTCCTCAGCATCTGCGTCTTGTTTCTAATCACACGGTAATTTGTTCTTGTTGTTTATTCTCTCGGGCTCGTGAAGTTCTTGAAGCCCGTTGCAGCTCGGTGGTGCCGAGTCGCTTGTTTGGAACCATAATTGCAGGGTTTCCTTCGGGCCGGGGTTCGCGCAGTAATCTCTGGGTCATTGTGTGGTTGAGAAATGAAGTCTGCAGATGTTCGGGGAGGAAAACACGCCAGAAACAAACATCAGAAACTGTTGAGATGAGCTGCATGAACCAGAAACACAGTTATAACAGACTGCTCTCTGCTGCAGGTACATGTACTTCACCAACCTGCTGGAGCGCTCTCCGAAGATCGAGCGGGCGGCGCTGGACGGGACGGAGCGTGAGGTGTTGTTCTTCAGCGGTTTGGGGAAACCAGTCGCTCTGGCCATCGATAACGAGGTGGGGAAGCTGTTCTGGGTCGACTCGGACCTGCGGCGCATTGAGAGCAGCGACCTCTCCGGTGAGTCTGAAGGGTGAAACGACTCCTGGTTTGTCACTGAGAAATAATCAGGTTTTAAAAATGAGTTTATATCTCAGAAAAGTTCTCTGTATTATTTTCCAGTTGAGTCCTTAAAAGACTTCAAAAAGAGTAGAAAAAAAACCAAAGTAGTTGACTTGCTGAACGAAAAACTGAAGTATAGTTTGTCCCAGGGACCCGAGCTCATGACTGTGTGACTGTTACTGACGTTAGCGTTTTATCAATAAAGCTGGAAACATAGACAAAAATACTGATGTGCAGAAATTCAAAGGAAGAGTTTGACATTTAGGTAAATTCTCTTCTTCTTTTTCTCTCTGAGACACAGATGTTCAGATTGATATCACTCATGTCTCTACAGTAAATATGAAGCTACAGCTGGTTAGCTTAGCTTAGCATGAAGACTGGAAAAAGGAAACCAGCTAGCCTGCTGCTAACAAAATCCACCGCCAGCTTCTCTAACACTCTGAGTAACATGTTATATCTTATTTATTTAATCTGAACAAAAACCAGTGAAAATGAAAATTCACATTTTTTTGAGGGTTCCTACACTGTTGTTAGCATTTATTCTCCTGTGATGGTGTATCTGTGTCGCTGGAGTAGATTTTCCATCGCACTATGTTGAGTCTCTGTGATGTGCAGAAAGGTTTCATTGATTTGAGCCGACCTGTAGCTGACCTGGTAGTGCTCCATAGAGGCTGAATCCTTTGCAGCAGCCGGGGTTCAAATCCAACCTGTGGCCCTTTGCTCCGTGTCACCCCCCCCTCACTCCCCACTTACCAGTCACTCTCCAGTAGCACCATAATAAGGACAAAAAAAAAAGTTTGATTCATTTTACTAACACACTTTAAACAAAACTAAAACTTGGCTTTATAGCGACACCATCAAACAAAAGTACAAAATTTGGCTCCATTAAACTCACACGGCTCACAGAGAAAACGTTTGCCTTATACTGGACACATTTTCCCAACAAATACAACATGCTAACATTATTAGCACAAGTCTATGGCATTTTACATTGTATAAATTAGCCTAGCGACTAGCAGACTTTTCCCTTTACTCATATAAAGCTGGAAACAGCAACATTTAACAAAGGAAATGTTACAGAATTTGGCTCAATAACTCACCAGGTTCTCTGACAAACACTGGTCTTTATTTGAACACTTTTCCCCATATATATAGCATGCTAACATTCTTAGCACAAGCCTATGGCATTTTACATTGTATAAATTAGCCTAGCAGCTAGCAGACTTTTCCTCTACTCATATCAAACCAGGGACAACAGCAACATTTAACAAAGGTAACGTTACAAAATTCGGCTCCATTACAACTCACAAGGTTCACTGACAAAACAACTGTCTTAAACTAAAACTAAACATGTTTTCCAAACAAATACAACATGCTAACGTTATTAGCACAAGCCTATGGTATTTTACATTGCATAGATTAGCCTGGTGGCTAGCATACTTTCCTCTGCTCATATGAAGCCGGGATAAATCACACACAAGACTTAAAATGCTATTTTTGTGGAGGCTTTATTGTCTTCACAATTTATTGTCTCTTATCTGTGAAATTAAAGTAAATCAAAGCTTTGTTTCCACTGAGGGAAATGGTTTCAGTTTACAGAGACAGACAGGAGGTCTGTGACTGCGACGTGTAGTTACATTTCTGGGGAGGTGCACATCAGGCTACGGCGTAGGGATGTAATCTATTCAATGCACAAATATAAACTTAACTTTAGAGAGAAAGAGAAGAAGAGGGTTTCACTAAATGTCCAACGTTTTATTACTAACAAAAACTACACACATTTATTTATTTATTTATTTATTTATTAGGTCTAACCTTTGAATTATTTGTTCTCTTGATTAACTTTACTTTTCTTGGCAAACTCTCACAACATAAATATTCTAGTCGCAATAACTCAAACTCGTAAGAAGAAGAAACGCAGCTGTTTATAATCTGACTTTTTATAGTGATGCACATACAGATGTTTTAATGCTACGCGTACAACAATGAGCCCTGAGTACAGATGGAGGTAAAGATCATTTCTCTAAACTTCTCTGAAACTGAAATATTAATGAGACAGTTCATACTGACCAACATCTTCAGACTAGGAGCCAAAGTTTGCTGCTTCTTTTCACTGCAGACCTTCATTTGAACTCAGCAGACTCAGCTCAGTTTGAGGATTCATTTTAAACTCTAAGACGTTTGTATCTGACTGAGAGTTTCACAGTGTCTGATTTTATATACAGGCGAGTGGGAGAAACTTTCTTTAAAGATGCATTTGAACTGTTGAATCCATCAGAAATACTCCACACTAGTAGTTTAGTTTGTAGAAGTTTCTCTGAGCAGTTCAGTGGGTGGAGGTCTGACTGTGTGTCTGGTTGTTGGGGGTTTGAACACTGAGGAGGAGAGTCAGGGAGTAAATGTGTGAACAGAGCACATGAAGGACACTTCGGGGGAGTTTTTGTGCCTGGAAAGGGGAAGTTGGCGCGGAGCCCCGAGCTCAGCACATTCCTGTGATTCTCCAGAGCCCCACGCAGGCCGACAGGAATGTAAACCATCTGTACGAGAGGACGGAGGAGGACGTAAACAGTGTCAGGCGCAGGGTTCAGAGGAGGCCTGCATCCTGAGCTGCTCTTCATGTTTCTGATTCAGGATTGAAGACGGTTAAAAGCTCGACCCGGCCTCCGTCGTCCTCTTTGATCCTCTGCAGGGAAGCCTGGTTAGATTTAGTCTGAGCGGCTGCTTGAGCTCACAGTGCGGAGGCTGCTGCCCCCATCAGGGCGTTTGATTAATAACAGCCTCAACAGCACTACAATAAACTGACAGGAGATCTGAGATCAGGCAGATAAGCATGTTGGTGTGAGGGCAAAAAAACAGGCTCAACTGACAAGTTTTCCCCATTGATACAGATATTTAACTGTATTTAACACTCAATGTTTTTACACCAATAAAGCTCAAATTTGTCCTTGTTTTAAGACACGTGTAGTTTCGAGTTACTTCAGTTTTCACTCAGTAGTTATTTCTAAAAGCGTGTTGAAATAGGAAGTTTGTAGACTTTATGTTGCTGTTTAGGATTCTCAGTTGACCTGATTTACATTAAAGAAAGTCGGAGAAAAACTTTTCTGTTTAAGATATTTATTTTACAAGGTTTATTAACACTTTTAATTCATTTTATGATTTAAAATTTTAAGGTTATTTTATCCAAACAATATCTTAGGTCGGTGTTACAGCAAATTACTTTTAAAGCGATTTCACTACCGCAAGCAAATTTCCAATGTCAGAGTAAAGTCATTAAAGTTTAAAGAGTTGTGCCGCTCCCTGGTCTCGATTGTTTGGCGTCAGGTGATCATAAAACTCAGTTTGAATTTGTTACGTCAGTTTTTTTTCTCGTCTTAATGTTTCAGCAAAATCAAACATGCTTATTGTTGTTAAGTTTTTAGCCTCGGCTCACGCAAACAGAGACGAGATCAGACAGTTCCTCCAGGAATGATTTCATGGCCGTTGTTTGAGAAACACTTGCGATGCATGTTGCAGTGTTTATTGGCATTTTTTGCAAAGGAATTGTGAAATTGCAAAAATAGTTGCTGCACTGTCCCGAGTTTGATGCCTGTTATCACGAGCATTTAGAATTAGTATCTATCTGTGATGGTAGGAGTGTGAGTGGGGGCTGACAGCTGATTTTTTGCTGAAACAAAACGGCTCAACTGTCATTAAACTCATTAATAACTGTTTGGTAACGTTAGCCATGTGATGCTAACAGTTAGCCCCATCACTGTGTGTATGTGGCTTTGTCCCAGGCACAGAGCTCACACTCCCACTGCAGCAAAAAAAAGACAGGCTGAGCAAATTTCAAATGGTAAAGTTGCAGCGACTGCTAGGTCATGCAGCATTCACACAGGTTGGCTGAATCTGCGTTAACTGTTCACTGAATCACAACATCGTGGAGGGACTAATCAACGACCAATAGCTGTGCGCTCTCCAGCAGCAAACAGGAAGCAGCAACCCACTGAAATCATTCAGCTAACTTACTGAGGCTGGTTGCAAGTCAAGAAGACAAAGTCCAAATGTAATGTTTGTACGCAGATACAGTTTATTTTTATGGATTATATTGATGCCGAATTCACAAGAATACCGTCGACGCATGACGTCTTTTATCCTGTGTTTCTAGAGTCCTGTGCTTTTTCAGATACATAAGGAATTGTTAGGAAGTTTTGCTAAATATTTTCCACCAGGAGCAGGATGGGGAAGAATCTCAAAAGGATCTAGTTGTGGACTTGCAAATAGTGACCCTGTTAGATCCCCAGTCTGGCAAAATCTAATCGTATGTCTGTTGCTGGAATGTTGCGTCTCTTGAGAGCCACGAGACAACAACCTCAGAGCAAAGATTCAGCAGCACTTTGAGTATAATACATACAATATGTCAAATATATTCTGGTGTTTTAGAGTTTAACTTTTTCCACTGAACCATATTTAATGTCAGTATATGCAGTATATGATGTGTTGCCTGACGTCGGTGTGTCGCTGTCCTCCTGCCTCCCCTCCTGCCTCACCCTCAGTTTCTCACCCGTTTTCGTTGCCTCTGTTCCTGAACGTTTTGGCCCTACAACCTTGTTTTGTTTTTTCCCCGGTGCTTTAAAAAATAAAATAATCAGGAGCCAATCGGATCGTGATCGCCGACTCCAACATCCTGCAGCCGGTGGGTCTGACAGTGTTCGGGAACCACCTGTACTGGATCGACAAGCAGCAGCAGATGATCGAACGCATCGACAAGACGACGAGGGAGGGACGCACCAAGATCCAGGCTCGCATCGCCTACCTGAGCGACATCCACGCCGTCCATGAGCTGGACATGAGGGAATACAGTGAGTCATCATTGCTGTAGCATGGGACAGGGCACCTTTCTTCTTCGGTGGTGTCATTATTTTGGTCCCCCATGTTTTGTGTCACGTTTCAGCGTTTAAATTTGTAGGACACTGCCGTCTGAACTTTAACAGTTGTTTAACAAAACAACTTCTCATGTATCTTCAGTTGTTTCTCACCTGACCTGCGTGTCCCTGCAGGTAAACACCCGTGTACCTGGGACAACGGCGGCTGCTCCCACATCTGCATCGTGAAGGGAGACGGGACGACTCGCTGCTCGTGTCCCGTCCACCTGGTGCTGCTGCAGGACGAGCTCTCCTGTGGAGGTGAGACTCAAACACACCTACGTTGAGGAAGTTTTCCCACCGGTGAATGAACTCAGTGCAACACTGGTGTCGTCACTGATTACACCAGATGTTTTACAAAGGAAGATATTCGCTCATAATCCTTAGAGCTCTGTATTAAATGGATAGTTAAGGATATTAAAGATAGGCAAAAAGGCGGCTTAAATGTTCCTCTTCCTGTGCAGACTCTGACCGTCTCATGTGTCCTCCCCCCTCAGAGCCTCCCACCTGCTCCCCGGAGCAGTTCTCCTGTACCTCCGGTGAGGTGGACTGCATCCCTCAGGCCTGGAGGTGCGACGGTTACCCCGAGTGTGACGACAGCAGCGATGAGGAGGACTGTCCCGTCTGCTCCGAGACCGAGTTCCAGTGCGACAGCCGGCAGTGCATCGACCAGAGCCTGCGCTGCAACGGAGAGATCAACTGTCAGGACCGCTCCGACGAGAACAAGTGTGAAGGTGAGACAGGTGACTCTCACCTGGACCGACCACCTTGTTTTAGTTTACATGAAGCATCAGCACAGCTTTGACTGAACTCTTGTAGAAGAAAGAAAAAGCATCATCACAAGGGTTTAGAGGTTATAATAGATTTCTTCTTGTCTCCCAGTACGTTGTCCTCCAGACCAGTTCACCTGCTCTAATGGTCAGTGCATCGGTAAACACAAGAAGTGCGACCACAACATGGACTGTACTGACAACTCTGACGAGATCGGCTGCTGTGAGTCTCACAATCATCCCATCAGTCGCACTTTCAGCAAATCAAATTTTTTTATTACTAATTTGAACAGAAAACTGGATCATCTTTTATAAAACATTCAGTTGTGTTCTAAAGTCGCTCCTCTTCTTCTGTGGTTTCAGATCCAACAGAGGAGCCTCCTCCTCCGTCCAACAACACCATCGGCTCCATTGTGGGCGTCGTCATGGCGCTGTTCGTGGTGGGAGCCGTGTACTTCGTGTGTCAGCGCGTCCTCTGCCCGCAGATGAAAGACGACGGCGAGACGGTCACCAACGACTTTGTGGTCCACGGGCCGTCGTCAGTGCCGCTGGGATACGTGCCGCATCCGAGCTCGCTGTCCAGCTCGCTGCCAGGTGGGACGACACGTCCGTCACCTCGTACCTGCATATGTTATTTAATAAACGTGAAGCTGACGTCTGTCTATGAACCAACAGGTATGTCCAGAGGGAAGTCTGTGATTGGCTCCCTCAGCATCATGGGCGGGAGCAGCGGACCTCCGTACGACCGAGCTCACGTGACGGGAGCTTCGTCCAGCAGCTCGTCCAGCACCAAGGGGACATACTTCCCTCCGGTGAGAGGACGACATGTTTTAGACATTTACAGCTTCTTTACTTTATTATCAACGAATCAGAAAACAAAGTCTGATAACTTCGTCTTCATTTTCTCTTTTGTTAAAATAAAATTTCAGAGTTGTTTTCAGACAACATTCAAGAACTTATTTTGAAACTATGGATCAGTAGAATAAAGTTTCAGTGCACATTTTTATTCTTGCTAATTTCTCAGTGATTTAATTATCATGATAACCTGATGTCTCCTGGGGTAGTTTAATTCTAACTTTAAATTATAAGTAATTATAACTATTTAAATGTTGTGATTTTGTTGTGTTTCAGATCCTGAACCCTCCTCCGTCTCCTGCTACAGTCCGCTCTCAGTACACTATGGAGTTTGGTTATTCTTCAAACAGTCCCTCGACACACAGATCCTACAGGTAACTCACACTCACACACATTACATCACATGTTATTCATTGTAAAGTTAAAGTTTTCTCTTTGACAATCAGTCAAACTGAAACTAAATGCTTCAGTTTTCCATCATGTGTGTTTATGAAACAGAGTAAATGGATTTAATGTCATCAGTCTGCATCTACAACAGTCGGAGACAAACAGCTTCTTCCTGTTTACTTTGAACTCTGTAAACAAACCATGAGCTCCTCTCGTATCTTCATCTGAGACTAGAAGTTTAGTTTATACAGAAAAAGTGAAATTATGTTGAAACTGTTTCCATCACAGAAACTTTAGAAGAACTTCACCTGAGTTTCCACCAGTGGAACCAGGGTCATGATTTAGTTACTGACCCACACACGTCCGCTGTGAGGGCAGGACGGGCAGGAAACCTGTGGCTCTTTAACCCCTCTGCAGTGGCTTCCTGTGGCTTTTTTCAGAAGAAAATTCTTGCATTCTCTAACTGTAAAAATGTGGAGCTTAAGCATTTCAACAACTAAATCTACAAACTGCGTCGCCTGGCACCTTTGTTAATTATAACTGGAGTTCCTCAACAGTAAATGTAACTCGTCTTTGTTGTTTCTTTTTGCCTGAAAATTGTTGGGTTTTAATACATTATCAGTTTCAGCTGAAAATGCTAGCAGAATTACACAGAAGGGAAAACAAGAAGAAAATTCACACTGCAGATATTTCACTATTTACATCCATCCCTGTGACATGTTATTAAGGATCCTACTGTGTGCTGTGATTGGCTAAGACTCATCGCGTTGACGTGTTGAGGTAGGAAGCTGTTAGGATAAGGGCAAAGAGGTGATGGTCAGGGCTAGTGCTCACCAATCTCGAATATTCTCAGAGATTAAAGTGGTAAATGTACGAGACATAACTCACAAGTGAAGTGCCAGAAAGTTCTGGTGGGAGGAAGACGTGGTGGACGAGTGGGTTAAGCACAGGAATTTCACAGAGGAGGCCAAGGTTTGAGTCCAGTATGAGTCAGTCGGCTCCATCAGCTTTAGACTTAGCTGATTTATTTATTTTCAGTTTTTTGGATGTATAAAGCTGTTGAATGCACTCTATGGCTGGAACACCCAGGAATATATTTAATATTTACACGTGTGTAAGTCGCCACATCGGACAATTAATCTGAACAATAAGCAAAGTTTAAACATTATAATTTACGTGGTGTTTTGTTGCTAAACATCCAGCTGTGTCTCCAGAAGTTTCTCCACGTCAACACCAGTTTGATGAAACTGGGCTGTGAATTAATAAATCTTTCTTCTGTGGTGTTCCTCTCTCTCAGCTACCGGCCCTACACCTACCGCCACTTCGCCCCTCCCACCACCCCCTGCAGCACCGACGTGTGCGACAGCGACTACACGCCAGGACGCCGGGCGCCGCTCAAGTCCAGCGCCGCTGCCTCCGCCACCGTCGGCAAGGGCTACACCAGCGACCTCAACTACGACTCGGAGCCTTTCCCGCCGCCGCCGACGCCCCGCAGCCAGTACCTGTCGGCGGAGGAGAACTGCGAGAGCTGCCCGCCGTCGCCTTACACCGAGCGCAGCTACTCCCACCACCTCTACCCGCCACCGCCCTCGCCCTGCACGGACTCCTCGTGAGCCCCCCACAGTCCCCCTCTGCGCACAGCTCCACACCCCCCCTCACTGTAAATAGCAATTGTGCATATATGAGGTTAAAAATGGGAGACTGATGAAGAGGAGGAGGAGGAGTGACACGCAGGACGAGAAAAGGAAACAAACGGGAGCTGCAGAACATTTGTACATTGAAAAAGAGAAAAAGCATATTTATATATTTTCTATACAGTGTTTACTGATGATGCCATAGAGGTTTGTATTAAGAAATTTGTACATTTTTTTAAGAAAAAGGTTTTATTAAAATCATCACAAATATAAGTTGCCTTAAACCAGGAGAAAAAGAGGCTGAAGGACAAAAAGCACACAGCGGGACGTTTTAACTTATCTGATGCCAAATATGAAAAACATCTACAGGAGAAAAAGAAGAAGAGGAAGAGCGCCCCCCGGATGCTCGGCCGGCAGTGTCTGTAGTTACCATGTAAACTGGAGAAAGGCCCGTGTGAGAACGTGGTACTGGGTCTTTCATTTTTAAATTTACCTCCTCAGTTACGAAACGGTTCGTAAGATCGTGTCTGATGCGGAGGTGAGTCATGTGACCAATCAGGAAGCAATAACACGACGAGGCACATATTTATTACCCGATCAATCAAAGCAGGAGCAGCTCTGAGAGTGACAATGAGGCTGCGGTGGATCAGACAGCAAGTTTGATAAAATTCTACGGAGGCCCTGAAGTGACAAAATGTTTCAGAGACTTTTCAGGAAGTCTGAAGACAATCGGCCTTCTTGGTTTGTTTTTGTGCGCTAAGAACAAGAGATGTTAACGGTTAATTAGCGGGCATATTTTTGACCGTTACTCATGTCGTCTGTGGGTTAATTCTGCTGCTCTTCAGTTTGTGGGCGCTAGCTAAAATGGCACCATGCATTAAGCGATTACTGCCAGTGACGCCAACTTGACCCAACTGTGTTGCTGTGGAAACATTGTGCCCACCCTCCAGTCTCCTCCCACGTCACCCTGGTGAGTAAGCGCCTCAATTTTGAGCTGCAAACTCCCTTTAGCATCAGTTAGCTCTGTTAGCACCGTTAGCAATGACAGCACAGCTAGTGGTGCTAACAACAATGCTAATTGGGTTACGCTGCTCCAAATGAAACCGCTTACTCATGACGTGAATTTTCTCAGTAGGACATGCTCCTGGATCAACATCCCACATCGCTTTCCAGTACCATCACTGCAATCAACCAATCACAGCCCTCTGACATCATCAATGTGCTGCTACTGTGCTTCTTTCAAACTACCTTTGTGCTTCATCAGAGCTAAGCAAGTCTTTCAAACTGAAGTTAGCACACCGAAACAAAATCCTTCTAAGCCACTGCAGGGTTAGTGAGTTGGCTTGCTAAGTAGGCTGGCTATGCTAACACGTAAACTTGCCAATAGACTAGAATATCAGCAAGTAGGTTTGCTAACCAGGTAGGCTATGCTAACGAGTGAGGATTTAATAAGCTATATAAAGGAGGGTAAATGTGTTTATTGCAGTTAATTGCAACTGAAAAATGATATAATCCACACTCTTTGTTAGCGGACAATATTCTAGCCCATTGGCAAGCTTACTGTTAGCATAGCCTTCCAAGTTAGCAAGCTAACTCGCTAATATTCTAGCCTATTGGTAAGCTTACTTGTTAGCGTAGCCCACCTAGTTAGCAAGCTAGCTCGCTAACCCTGCAGTAGCTTACAGGGTTTTTGTTCATTACTGAGGATTTTGTTCAGTTTTACTAACTTAATTTCGGAAGCTTAGCTCTGAAGAACCACAAAGGAATTTTAAAAGAAGCACAGGAGCAGCACACTAATGATGTCAGAGGGCTGTGATTGGTTGATAAAAATGTTGGTCCAGGAGCGTCATGAGGAATGTTGATTCAGGAACATGTACTACTTGGCAAAATCACGTTGTGCTTGGAGGGTAGCCACAATGTTTCACATACTGAAATAAGCAGCTCTGCTAGCTAGGCTAACGATGGCTAACAAGTGGAGACCGAAGGGTGGGCTGTGAGCGCTGTGCTTCACGCAGCTAGCTGGCTGTCCGGAAAGGTCGCTTGTATTTGACATCATTTTTTCTATTTTTGTTTTGTCTTTTAAAATTAATAGTCGTTGGCTATTGAAAGCAAAATTAACCAAAACTGGCATCTCCACTAGAAACCAGTTCTTGCGTTTGTCCCCTCGGGGCCTCCATACAGAACACTAAAACATACATTATCCACTAGATGTTAAAGATCAGATGTCACATGACTCACGTCCTCCAATCATCGTGATGTTCAGACGGGATTTAAACCAAAACGTACGCTTGTGTTTCACATGTTCTGTTCTCGTTGAGATGCTCGACTGCAACTTGTGTGTTTGTGAGTGAATCGACCCAAAGCTGCACAGCGAACACATCAACTCTTTTCTGTTTTTAGTCTTTGTGGAGGACGCAGCGTTTCCCACCATGAACACGATCTTGTGCCTGACCAGTTCCACATCTTCATTACGTTTTTTTTTTTATGTTGTTGTTACTTTGAGGAAAAAAAACACAAAGGAAACCAGTGCCCACTAAATGCTATATAGTATTTTTGTACCACATATTGTGTAGATAACGTATTTATAAGCTATATAGAAAATCATTGTAAATCTATCCATTGAACTCTTGCAGTACTTTTCATTCCGTCTTTTTTTATATTGCCTCATTATATTTTTCTACAGAGTTTCACTCAAAACGTTCGGCGACAATCTCAGATCAGAAGAACATATCCAGGTTTTTAGTGTCTGTTCATGTTTGAAGGCTGTTTGTGCCAAAAGAATCTGTAAACAAAGTGGAGGCAGATGTTGGGACCAGAGGTGAAAACACGAGGCGGCTGTTGCCTTGAGTCAACAATCAGTTTTGTTTTTTTTCTTTTGTAAATCTGTTTGTGTGTTTGTGCTTCTCGTGACGACCAGAAATATATTTTTCAAGATAACCCGTTGCATCATCTGATAATCGTCGTCACGTTTTAACTTCCTGTCGTTCAGTTTCTCGTTGAGCTTCTGAGAAAAATAACACCAGCATGAATCTGACAATCTCAATGTTTTACACATCGCTTTTATTATTTCATCAGTCCGACGTGTCTGTGACTCCATTTTTAAATATCATATCATTCAAAGCACAAACAAATATCATCTGTCTTAATGAGACATTTTAATTAAAAAGAAATTCTGGATAAAATTCTGGAAAGTGAGAATTATCCAAGTCAAATAATGTCGCTGTAATGACACTGTAATATGTAATTTTTTACAGTGCAGTGACGTTACCGGCAATCGGAATATCAAATTAAAATATTGCTTTTGTGAACAAAAAACACCAAATATCAACGACGATGTTTAGAGCTGGGTGTCGTCATAAAATCCTCGATACAAGTAAAATACAAATCCTCTTTTTCAGTTTTGGCACAAATATTAAATACCATTTCATGATCTTTTACTTTAAGGAATATATTAAAAGAAAAAGAAGATTGAATTAAACCGAAATTCTCAAATATTTTGGCACAAATGTACATGAACGGGAAAAATATGTCAGTAACCGAAAAACATATAAATATTCATGTTTGATACCCAGCTCTAATAATCAGCCTTTACGTGTTTTTTTGTTTTATTTAATTGAAATATTTGCGTCATCTTGTTGAAATAATAAAAATAATTCTCACTCTCTAAAGACAGAAAATGGCAGCTGGTCTTTATCAAAAAAATATATTTGATCCGAGAAACAGAATTATTCAAAGCCAACAGAGTTCTGCGAGATATTTTTGGTATCTTGTGCACACAATTTATTAAATGGTGCGCATACAAAACAATAACTGACATTATTTTTTTCTTTAATTTATCGTCTTGGCACACAAATTATTTATTTGGCTGTAAAGTAATTATTTTGGGTGCAAAGGTTATTATTGTCTTGACTGCAAATAATTATCCTGGGTGCAAAAGTTATTGCTGTAGTTGACAAATTATAAATTTGGATGCAAAAGTTTTCTGTAAATATTTGAGTAGCAGTTAGTTTGCCGAAGGAAACTTTTGCCTTATAAGGTAGTTGTAAGAATTAATATTTTGTGTGCACAAGGTATAAAAAAAATTATATTTATGGACTTTGGCTTTGTTGATTTTCGACTCTGTAATATGTTTTTTTTTAACAGTGCAGTTTTACTGTGCAGAAAATCTAAAAAGTCTAATTTATCTGAACAGAAACTCAAACCACCAAACACCAGTGACGACTCCAGTCAAACCTGGGCCAGATCATGAGTCCATACACTTTTGGCTCTCTGCTGCCTCCGTACATCTTCCGCATCTGTCCACATCTGTCCGCTGAGAGCTACCTGTGGTACAATCACTGCTCGTCTGCACATCCAGGTGTGTTTTCAGGCACATTCACATCAATCTATAAGAATCATTGTTGGGAGACGTTCTCATTCTCTGACTGCACTTTACAGGACCTTTTTTTTTTTTTTTTTTAAGTTTGTTTCTGGTACAAAACTTCACAGTAAAGTTGTTAAAGGCGGACGTTTGGTTTGTTTAGAAGAGTCCAAAAAAAAAAAGATGACGGAGACCTTTTCAGATTTTTATCGTCTGGTCGGTGTTGGGAACGTTTTGGTGAATCGTTCCCTCGCTGTGCTTCTTTTATACTCTCAGTTTACCTCATGTTCCCTGGGATTAATAATTTGTACCATTTTTAAAATTATAAATCAAACTCTTTTCTCTTCTGAGCATTTTCTGTCTCTGCAAAGAGTTTTAATGAGCCAAATAAAATCTGTAGGATCACAGAAAAATGTGTATTTAGCTGTGAAACAATCTTTGACGTCTATGATATGGAATATATGGAAGGTCAGAGATGTCGGAAATGTTGTGTTTAAGATTTAATGAAACTTTTAAATCTGAAACGTTAGAGTGACAAAACTATTAATTGTAGAGGACTTGGTTTATTTAAAAGGTACAAATTAATAATTTGAGGGAACCAATAAAAATCAAGGGTACTAATTATTTTTTGAGAGTATATTTTAAAAAAAAGCACATTAAGAATGCTAAATCCTGATTTAAAGGGCTGAGTATAAACTTTTTTGTTTCTAGAAAAACTCAAATTTCTCAAAAGCTAAAATTTAAGTAGTAAAAGAGAAAATTCAAACAGCCGTAGGAGAAATCTGTCCAATAAAATATTGTTTAATATTTGCTAGCGATGTACTAGTTTTGTTATTTTTGGGGCATTTTATGTCTTTATTTGCTGACTGACACATTTATGGTTGGCTTGTAAAACTTGAAACAATTTTTTATTTAGAAATTTTGATTGAATTTTGAAATTTTTAACTTAAATCAGGAACTTTATGATCAACGTTTGATTTTAACTACCTCTGTGTTTTGGACACATTTCGCTCGGTACAAGTGTTTCCGTTCGATACTCAGCCTTATTAAACAGATTTGATAATAAAACAATAAATTTGCGTGACACCAGAGAGAAAACGAGACAAATCAAACGTGTGAATCTGAACGTGACGTTAAAACAAACTGAATTCAGAGTTTTGGACATTTTGTACAAAAGTGACGAAGGTGGTTGAAAAGGGTCAAAGAACGTTGAAATGTAAAAAGATTGATTCATTTTTATTTTTTTATTTTTTTTAAAGCACTTTTGTCTCCAGGTTTTTTTAATCGGAGGTTCGACAGGAAAACAGAAGTTCTTGTTGTCGTTTTTTTTGTTGTCCTTCATCCGTTCTGCTCTCATGGTGCTCTGCGAGGACGAACCAACGTTGGGTTCGTCGTGTTTGTTTAATTTCCACTAACTGTACGTTTTTATACGACGACTGCTTTACCTGTAAACCAGAGTACCAGATGGACCTGTACAGCCCATCCAGCTGCCACCATAAGCTGTTGTAACTCATGAAATGCTGATTTTTTTTCCTTTTTGTTAAATATAAAGTGAGTGAACTTTTAAAATGAGTGTCTGTGTGATGATTTATATTTCAGGGGAAGGGTGCGTGAATTTATACTAAAAAATGTTGCAACTACTGTTTCGATTTAAATGTTCTAATTTATGAAAAAATTTAATTGCTGTTACAAAAAAATAAATGCAATATAAATGTGCATTTTAAATGTCAAACAAAATCTAAACATTTCGTCCTCAATTTTTTAAGTGTTATTTAGAATTCTCAGCTCATCAACAAAACAAAGAGCTGTTATCTTGACAAGACAACACATTTACCCCAACACATAAAACAAACAAGCTCAACCTCAGTATGTTAATTTCTGATTAACTCAAATGAAAATGTTAAATATGAATGAACACTTATTAAACTGAAGTCACTGATTTACAAGAATTTGAGTAAAAATTTAAGATTTTCATTGGGGTTTTTTTATTTATTTTTTCTTGTTAAACTACTCAAACTAAACTTAATTAAATTTTATAAGTAAATGACCTGAAAAATTAATGGTTATATTCTGATTTTTGTCTAATGTTACAAATACCTTGGCCTTTGGTTGGACTCGTCCCTCTCCTTCACCACCCACATTAAGCACTTACAGTCAAAAGTTAAAGCTCGTTTGAGCTTTCTATATCGCAACAAGGCCACCTTCACCCGTTCAGCCAGACACACACTTGTCAAAATGTCCATCCTGCCCATATTTGACTTTGGCGACACCATCTACAGGATGGCATCTCACTCTACCCTCAGTAAATTGGACCCTCTCCACCACTCTGCCATCCGTTTTGCCACAGGTGCACATTTTAGTACTCACCACTGTGACTTATACAACCTAGTAGACTGGACATCCCTCCACACCAGACGACTCCGCCATTGGCTTCAGCTCATTTACAAAACCATACTTGGTATGACACCTCCCTACCTCTCCTCCCTCCTGCACCTCTCCCACTCTGCCCTCAATTTAAGGTCCAGTAAACTCATTAAACTCTCCATCCCCAAAGCCCGCACAGTCTTTGGACGCAACACTTTCCGCTTTGCTGCAGCTAATGACTGGAACACCATTCAAAACACCCTCAAACTTACCGTCCTCACATCACTCACAGTCTTTAAACAAAATTTGCAACAAATTATAGTTGACTCTTGCACCTGTTGAGTAGGCCTACTTGTCATGTTTGTACTGTTTTTCACCTTTATTGTATTGTATTTATTAATTGTTTATTAATTGTTTATTGTGTATTTTATATAACTTTATTTTTTATTTTTAGCATCCACTCCCCCTCTCCCTCCAGAGAGCCTTTGCTCTTTGGTTCAGGCTGCATTTGTAAATAAGAATTTGTTCTTAATTGCTTGCCTGGGTAAATAAAGGTTAAATTAAAAAAAATAAAATAAAAATAAATAATGCGTCAATAAAAACTAAGCTGAGATGCTGAATTTAAATATTAAATTCAAAACTTACAAAATGCATTCCAGTTTTATTGTTATTTCTGTTGCCCAGCAACCAGAAAAAGAAATAGGATAACTTTTAACTAACTCAACTATTTACATTCCCAAACCTAAAATGTACACAGTGCAGAAACAAGCTAAATCTCTTAAAATATTACTTCACCTGTGCAATGTTTTTTGTTTTATTAATGTATTTATAAATGTTATCCTCATTATCTTAATTTAAATAAATCAATAAACATTCATATTTATCATAAAAAGAAATAGAATTTTAATGGTGTCAACTTCAAATGACAAAATATACAAATATAAAATATAAAACATGTCCGTCCTCATTATGTTAATTTGAACAAATTTCTAAATTTAATACCTTGAAAAAGATCAATTTTACCTTTAATTAACAGAATAGAAACCAAGGCAGCAATGTTTTGTATTATTGGGGTATTTATTTATTTGTAAGAATCATGTCACCCCTCATTATCTTAACTGAAATCAATAAATTTGAAATCTTAGGAACAAAAAATTGATTTTTAATGGTCTTTAAAAAACTTTGAATAACAAAATGGACACCAAGGCAGCTTTGTGTTTTTATTGTGTATTATTTATTTATTTATTTATTTATTTGTCATTTGTAAGTATCATGTCATTCCTTCTTATCTTAATTTAAACAAATCCATAACTTAAAAAAAAAAAAAAAAAAGATTTTAATGTTTTTACTTTGAATGACAAAAGGCAGCAATGACTTCTTTTATTGTGTATTATGTATTTATTTATTTATTTGTATCTGTCAAACATTCCAGCAACAACATACAGGTAATAAACCAAACAAAAATTACCCATAATTAAATTTGAAAAACGAAAAACGTAAATTAGAATAATTAAACTAGAATAATTCAACACGACAGTAGGAGCAAAATTTATATGAAAACAGACACAAATTATTTTTCTACTGTATTTTTAATACTTTTTAGATAAACGTTTTAACTTATTTCCACAGTCTAAAAACTTAACAGTAACCGTTATATTTGTGAGTTTCTTGATGTTTATATTGCAGAGTTGTTATCGCAGTGTTGAATAGATGTGTTATATAAACGGGCCTGTTCCACCTCACTGACAGGTAGGTTTTGATTCAGGTTTCTGTGCAGCTACCGTAATAACTGGTAACAGCCAGGAGTGCGCACAGTTTGGCATATTTAGCTCCTCTTGCCAGGTCAGTACAAACTGTTATTCTGCTACAAACTGACGTGACAGCAGGTGGGAGGGGTGAAGAAGATTAATTTAAAACAAAAAACCGAGCGCTGAAAGTTGTTTATATACCTGAGTTAGAAGGTAAGAGCTGCGCATATTTTTTAACCTGCCTCTGCTCGTCTGAGTATTACGATACTTTCGCCACGCCCTCTTTTACTACACTCTGTGCGCTGATTGGCCCGCTGCTGTCATGTGGCCAGGAAACAGCGGAAGAAGAGGACTCCGCAGCAGAAAAGAAAGGTGAGGAAATAAACAAAAATAAAAATGACTCATTTTAAACGAGAAAACACGCAAATATAATTTGTTCACCGTTACCGGTTTGTAGCTCGGCGTGTTAGCTCACGGACCCGGTGTCGTGTTGCAGATATACGGTCAGTTTGTTTGCACGACGCGGGTTTAAATGATCGTGTTTTTAGTTCCGATTTCTGTGACAGTCAGCGTCCATGTCTGCCGACTGAAAGTGAAAATATAAAATGCACAACACGCTAACAGACACATTTACTGACATTAATACAACACACAGGAGATCTCTGAACCTTTAACTGCGCGGTGTGTTTATATATTAATGAGCTAATGTTAGCTGATGTCATTGTTAGCTCCTCATTAAAGATAATTAGGTGGGTTTGATGCGGCGGCTCGTGAATCCGCAGCAGCAGGTTTAGTGACATTAAATAGAATCAGAGCATTTTAATAATCTGCTGTATCATCGTCACGTTACGGTGAATTCTGTCTCTGAAACGGGAGTTTCCCACCTACGGACCGTGACGTCAAGAGCAGATTACGCGGTGACGTAGGGAAAGTATATAAACTTATAAATTCATTCATTAGTGTTTCTGGTTTTGACGTGAAAATTTGCAAAACAAAAAATAAAATATAGAATATATTTATGTAAAATAAAATAAATGTGGCATAAAATTATGATAATAATTTATGTTAAAAATATAATTAATAATTACACAAAATAAAATCATATATGTAAATTAAAATAAGAATGATGCAAAATAAAATCATATATGTAAAAAAATAAATGTGACACAAAATACTACTAATAATAATATATGTTAAAAAATATTTTAAAATTAAATAAAATAATATTTCCAAAATAATAAATAAATAACTCAAAATACAATCACAGGTGTAAAATAAATGAATTAAAATTACAAAAAATAAGATATGTAATATAAATAAATATGACAAAAAGTATTTATATTGGACACACAATTAAAACAATAAATATGTATAAAAATTAATTAAAAATAAAATATATACATTAACATAGGTTTGCAAAACAGTCCACCAATTTAAAAAATAATATATAATGTAAAATATCAGAGTTAATATGACAAATTGAAAAAAGACATAACTTAACAAATTATATAAAATGCATAAATCAAACAGTAAGTTAAATAAAATATAAAATATGTCAATTTTTATCTTATATCTGTTTTTTAATTTTATTACGTTGTATAGTAATATTTATTATATATGTACATACTTATAAAAGACAAAAAATAAAATAAATAATTATTTGGTGATTTATTGAGCTCATATGTTAGTCATCAGAAAAATAATAAACTATTTTGATAATCAGGTAATTGTTTAAATAATTTTCCGAGTAAAGCTGCCCTCACCTCATGGTTACAGCTTTGTCACTGTGATGATTTTATTATTTGATGCCACCTTTTGATACACAGAGATTTCAGCTGGTGTTGGAAAGTACAGAGGATTGATTTCCAGCCTGGTTGTCGATCACATCCTGTTATTGATGAGTTGTTTGTGTGTTTTCAGCATCACTTGCAGCCGTCAGGATGCAGAGCACTACCAACTACCTGTGGCTCATCTCCGACCTGCTGGGTCAGGGAGCCACGGCGAACGTTTACCGCGGCAGACACAAGGTACGACCTCACACCTGACTCACCTGAGCTGCTGCAGGACGGCTCAGAGCCAATCACTGAGCAGGAAGGTGTTTAAAGGACAGTCTGCATTTACAGGATTCAGTTTTACAGGATGCTTTACCTTGACTTTTCAGTTGGAGAAGCCAAAACCAAATGTTCCTATCTGGTTGTTTTATCCATAAAATATTTCTCAGCTGGTTTTATATTCAGTTTACTCTCCATCATGGTACTATACTATATCAGCTCATGACTTTTGTTGTGGGGTTGCCAGGTTTGATAGCATCGTACATGTACTGAAATAATATATATCTTTTAAAGATAGGGGAAAAGACCAAAGTCTGGTTTTAATTTCTGTGTTTTAAAATAGCCGTCTTGCACAAAATGCTCAGAACAAAAGCTCCTTTTCAGTGTTTTCATTTGACGTGTTGGGATTTATGTTCAGATCATATCGACATAGTTTCAGTTGATCTGGTTGGTTGTGTAGAAATCTGTGAAACACAACACGGGGGTGTTTTCCATCTGGCCAACATGGTTAGAGAGGTTGTTGTCGCCAAATGGGACGTCCTCACTTTCTAATTCGACTGCTGACATAGAAGAGACGGAGAGGAGCGTCTCTCCAGTGTCATGCTGAGGAAGCAGAAACTACTTTGTCTAATCTACTGTTGTGCTTTCACAATCCCGTCACATCAGCTGACCAATCAGTAAACAGATAGTAAGGGTGCTGTATTTTATAAAGCTTCCTCAGAGGAAACACATGTGGTTCCTCACTGAGAGCTCGAACCTCAGCCGATGACCGGGTCATGAGCCGGAGGACGGAGAAGTCCGGACGGGAGGAAGCAGAATTATCTGAATGGGAAGCACAGACTCTGTTTACATACGGAGAGGAAAAGATTCAGTGTAGGAAGGGCCGTGCTTCTGCTTTTTACATCCGAAAACTCAGATCTCATGTCAAAGATTGTGAGCGTCAGACGACACAGTTTGTGTTTTGGTTGATCCGAAAAAAAAAAAAGCCTTCAGGCTGTAAAACTGCACAAAGGGGGAATTTCCCAACACTTCAGACCTGAATCTTCAGAGTCTGAGGATCAGTCTGAACCTGATCTTCTGTTTGAATTTGGGATCACATGTCTCGTTTAATGTCGACGCCTCAGGTCTGTCGGGTCAACTCAGGGCTTTTACGCGGGTGGCGCCCTCAGAATTGCATCTCTGCTTTTTGCAGATGAGGTGGTTCTGTTGGCTTCATCACACCGTCACCTCCAGCATGACCTGGGGTGGTTTGAAGCGGTCGGGATGAGAGTCAGCACCTTAGAGATAGGGTGAGGAGCTCAGACATCCGGAGGGAGCTCGGAGTAGGGCCACTGCTCCTTCACGTCGAAAGGGGTCAGTTGAGGTGGTTCAACATCTGATCAGGATCCTCCTGGGCGCCTCCTGTTAGAGGTGTTCCAGACACGTCCCACTAGCTGGAAAGCGTTGCTGGGGAGAGGAATACTTTGCTCAGCCTGCTGCCCCTGCAACCCAGCTTGGATAAGCAGTCGAAATTGAACTGATGGAGTAAATCTTAAATATAATGTGTCTGACTGCATCTTCTTTGTGTTGAACAGAAAACCGGCGACCTGTACGCCGTCAAAGTTTTTAATAACCTGAGCTTTCTGAGGCCGCTGGACGTCCAGATGAGAGAGTTCGAGGTTCTGAAAAAACTCAACCACAAGAACATCGTCAAACTCTTCGCTGTGGAGGAAGAGGTCAGTGACTGCCAGATAAGACGTTTGTCATTTAATAAACATGTCTCTAACCTCCTCTTCATCGTCGTCTTCCTCTCAGTCTAACACCCGTCACAAGGTCCTGGTGATGGAGTACTGTCCCTGTGGGAGTCTCTACACGGTGTTAGAGGAGTCGTCCAATGCTTACGGACTTCCTGAGGACGAGTTTCTTATAGTTCTGCACGATGTGGGTCAGTGGGACAATTTGATCTTCTGAAATATCAATTTATGTTCCTGAATATTCGTTCAGACCGAAGTTTGGTTCCATCAAGTTTCAGATTTTAATCCTAATGAGGCCGCTAATCACTCAATCGAAACTTTATCACAGACTCAGGGTCCAGATAAAAGACATAACGTAGAATAAGTTGCGTACAAAGGTGCAATAAGAGTATTGACTCCTGCAGCTACGAACATTTTTACTTGATCTACACCATCTTAAATGATATTCTCTTAGCATCATTATGAGCGACTTGAAGTTGAACTTTGATAAATTCTTTGTGTTCTCGTTTTGTTGACCTGCTGTCAGAGATGGATTCAGGACGCTTACCTGTAGTGTTTCAGTGACTCTGATGTGCTCTCTGATTGGACGTTGTGTCTGCAGTGGCAGGTATGAACCACCTGAGAGAGTACGGTATCGTCCACCGGGACATCAAACCAGGAAACATCATGCGTGTGATCGGAGAGGACGGACGCTCCGTCTACAAACTGACAGACTTCGGAGCAGCCAGAGAACTGGAGGACGACGAGCAGTTTGTGTCTCTGTACGGCACCGAGGAATACCTGGTGAGGGAAAACACACCTGGGGCCTCATTTATAAAACTCTGCAGGGAATCCACCATGTGTACGCCTGCCACTGCACAGTTTCCTTTTATAAGTCCAAAATCAACTTGGCATTGTCCGCATGTAGACCAGCCTCATGCCCCGTCCTTTACACGCCCACATTCAACCATAAATTGTTGATGTGAAGCTCCTCATGTGTAGATAACAGAAACTTTCCTGAACTTGCCATAGCCTGACAAAAATTCCATCACAGTTTTCCAGGGGTCCAAGTTGACATCTTTAACTTCCTGCCTACCTCTTGACCTCTTCTTCATGTGTTCCCTGTGCAGCATCCCGACATGTATGAGCGAGCCGTGTTGAGAAAAGACCACCAGAAGAAGTACGGAGCCACGGTCGACCTGTGGAGCATCGGGGTCACGTTCTACCACGCCGCCACGGGCAGCCTGCCGTTCAGACCGTTCGAGGGGCCGCGCAGGAACAAAGAAGTCATGTAAGAGTGAGACGTGAGTTTGGTTCTGAGAAGGAGGAGGGAAGAATTAAAAACTGACTGAGCTGTTTGTTGGTCTCAGGTATAAAATCATCACAGAGAAACCGTCCGGGACGATCTCCGGACATCAGAAGTGCGAGAACGGGAAGATCGAGTGGAGCACGGAGATGCCGGTGTCCTGCAGTCTGTCCAAGTAAGACAACACTGTAAACACATGTTAGTGTTTGTAATAAATAATCAATTGGTGTTAAATAAATAGGAAGTAAATCAAACACGAACATATGTATCCACCGACCTATGATACCAGAATATATTGCATGTATATATCAGTAGTGATTATAGCCATGAACCGGACTCCGGTCTGATGTTTCAGGGGTCTTCAGAGCCTCCTGACTCCGGTGCTCGCCAACATCCTGGAGGCTGATCAGGAGAAGTGTTGGGGCTTCGACCAGTTCTTCGCCGAGACCAACGACATCCTGCACCGGACTGTCGTCTACGTGTTCAGTCTGCAGCAGGCCACGCTGCATCACGTCTACATCCACGAATACAACACGTAAGAGACACTTCACTGAAACATCAGTGTGGAGGATCTGTTTAGTAACAAAATCTGACTGTGTTCAGTGTGTCTGAAAGCAGCTGTTCCCTCATGTCTCCACAGGGCGGCGCTCTTCCAGGAGCTGCTGTCGCGCAGAGCCAGCATCCCGCTGCACAACCAGGAGCTGCTGTACGAGGGCCGCTGCCTCGTCCTCGACCCCAACCGCCAGGCCAAGACCTTTCCCAAGACCTCCAGAGACAATCCCATCATGCTCGTCAGCCGCGAGTCCGTCGCCACTGTGGGACTCATCTTCGAAGACCGTACGTAGTGCTGCACAGTAAAAGGAGGTTTTATTCTTTATTCTGCAGACACAGAATGATCCAGGATATCAGTACGATATTCAGAGAGCACGATTTACTTGATCAAACATGACCGAAAAACCTCAGAAATTAATTTCCCACTTTGTTTCTATTATTATTCGGAGCCTTGATTAATTAAGAGTTTGCATCATGTTTAATAAGAACCAGCTTCATTCCTTAACTTGAATTCCAGGAGGTATTTAAAGGTCTTAAAAAGTCTTAAATTTGCAGGCTCCTGCTGTCGTACTCTTTCTCTTTATTCCGAGAAAGGCATGTGTCTGCAAGTTTTGGAAAATTCTGAATCTTAAAACATAAAAATGAGCTGAAGAAGGAACAAAAACTTAAGTCTGATGTACAAGTGTATGGTTTTCTCTGTTTTTGGTTTCCTGGGTCAAACCACCCAGCAGAGTTAAGTTTCTCTGTTGTTCAGTTTAGTCTGTAATGCCTAATAAAACAAACTCAGAAAGGTTTAACGTTTCGATGAACTCAAAGAGGAAAAAAACTTTTTTTTACTTTTTGTCTTCACAGCTAGTCCTCCCAAAGTTCAGCCTCGCTACGATCTCGACCTGGACGCCAGCTACGCAAAGGTACTTATTTAACACAATAATGTGAGCACTGTGACGTCTCAGATGATTGACATTGACATTAGAAAGTGTCACATTTATCTTCTTCAACGTTTGCTTTACTTCCTGGATTTTTCCCACATGGAAATTCTGACTAATCAAGAGCAGCTTTCTCACACAAGGCATTTGATCTGGTCCTCTTGTAAATGCTGCCGTGAGAACACGAACCAAGGATTTAACGAATGTTACAGGAAGTTTTAAACACATTTTTTCCTCGGGGAATAAGAGCATGATGTTTTTCTCATTGACAGTCCTGTTGTTGTTGTTGTTCAGACGTTTGCAGGTGACGTTGGACATTTATGGAAAACTTCAGAGTCTCTGCTGGTTTATCAGGAGCTGGTGCGGAAAGGAGTTCGAGGTTTGATGTAAGTTCTGTGACGGCTTCCTGCTGCTTCGTGTGTGTTTTCCCCTGTCTGTCTGTCTGTCTGTCTGCTGGGACTTGCAGGTCCTGGTGATCGCACAAGGTCCAGTCAACCCACAAAAAGAAGAGTGTGAATCCCCTCTACCTTATCTGCCTATCCAAATCTATCTAACACTTAACTCATCCCTGGTCTTCATGCAGTGCCGTCAACTCAGTCGTCACTTTCTACAAGCTCATTCATTCATTAAGCCAATTCAACGACTTACTGCCTGCGTACTGGACCGGACGAGCCCCCTGTTTGTCATGACCCAGCTCAAGGGTCTTCTTTTAATGTCTCCTGACTGAAATATTACGCAGGCAGACAGGTCAGCTGAAGGTGCGTCCACCCAGTGAGCAGATGTGTTTAGATTTAGCTCACTTCCTGTTTGTGTTCATGAGGTGGATCAGAATATAAAACCGTGCCCAGAAACCCTGAGATCAAAGAAAATAAAAAGGGTTTAGAAAAAAGCTTGCTGTAAGAGAGCAGGGTCAGAATCTTAATTATAAAAACTTAGAAATAGTAAATGATAAAAGCATCAACCAAAGTCTTTCAAATATAAAGCATATGTCTTTCAGCAATAGATTAATCTGTGCTGATGAAAGCGTGTGTTTGTTTCCCCAGCGAGCTGATGAAGGAGGACTACAGCGAGATTCAACACAAGAAGTCTGAGGTTTTCCATCTGTGTAACTACTGCACTCAGATCCTGGAGAAGACCGAGCAGCTGTGAGTGACTCACACTCAGTAACAGACATCATGTAACTGCAGTGTATCAACAGTTAACACGTGTCAGATAACCACAGCACCTGTTGTCTCCTGTCCCGCAGGTTTGAGGTGCTGATGCAGGCCAACATGATGTCATCAGAGTACGACGAGATCTCCGACATGCACAAAAAAATTCTCAGAGTGAGCGCTCGCTTCATTTGTTATTTTACATGTTAACTTGTCTGTGGTCGAGAACTTCACCTGTGTGTATTAGTATAGTCACTGTGAGGCTAGCAAGGCACTGATCTGTGTGGTTGCTAAGGCTTAACTTCATGGTTACTAAGGTTACCAAGACGGTTAGGGTGGTTGTTAAGGCATTAGTATGGTCACTGTGTGGTTGGCAAGTAAGTGGTTGCTAAGATAATGGTGACTGCAAGGGCTGGTTGATATGAATGTGAATATCGTATTAGGCTATATCGCAATACACGTGTCGATGTTTTCGCTGTGAACTTGAAGCTTCCAATCAACAGTTGTTGTTAGCAGTTAGCACGAAGTTAAACTGTTGCCGCTGCGCCTTTAACCCTATGGGCCCTAGGTGTTTTTGGGGTATTTTTACTGCCTTTACTTTTAAGCTCATATCACAGTCATTATAAAGGCTACATACACATGCTATATCTTGGACAATCTGGGCTAACCAGATTTGCCATCATTTCATGTCCTTCTATGTGCCTGTATTTTATATTAATTTTTATATCAATGAAAAAAAAA
>NC_065528.1:31300300-31318700 GCF_006386435.1 Epinephelus moara | reverse complement strand
GACTGATAACAAGATCTGTATAATGGATTGTAAAGAAATTCGTCAGGTTTTTATTTTGTAGACAATTAATCTGGATTTATAGCATGATGGGATGACAGCACAATGATGTGTGTGGTATCACTAGAAAGCTCTGCTCGTGCGCTTTCATGTGATATACGTGGCATTTCTGTGCGACCCCGCATTCGCGAGTAATCCATCCAAGAGTATTGTGTGTGCAGAGCTGTATGAAAGCTCTGTTATACATCATTTTAGTGTAACTTTATCATTTTTTTCGCTGTGAAAACACTGGACTACCGACAAGTGCTTCGTCTTCTCGGAAAGCTACAGTTCCGCTGTTTCACGTGATATGCGTGGCTTCTCGCTATGACGCACGGTCGCGGAGAAAATCCACAGAGAAGAACGGGTGTGAATTTGGACGCACTATGCGTCGTTCGGGCCCATAGGGTTAAACGTGAGGGTTCACTCACTGTGAGCTGGAAACACACCAGCAGCTCTCTCAGTGGTGCTCCATGGTTGCAAAACATGACTAAATAGTTGTGGTGTGGAGCCCTGCCGGTACAAAGACACAAGCTTTGTCTGCCCACGCTATCGGTAGTCTCACTAAGAGAAACTCTTACAGTGCCAGTTTTTTAAAGATATTTTTGGGCAATTTTGCCTTTAATTGATAGGAAAGTCAAGTGTGAAAGGGAGAGAGAGACGGAACGACATGCAGCAAAGGGCCACAGGCTGGAGTCGAACCCGGGCCGCTGTGGCAACAGCCTTGTACATGGGGCGCCTGCTCTATCCAATAAACCATGATTTATGGTCCTGCGTTAAATCAACGACGTGCCTACGTCGTAGGGTACGTGGCTACGCAGGAGGAGGTTTCCGTATTTCCAGATTGCGCCATCCCCGCCATCTTTAAACATCTTCTGTTGCGATGTAGATGTTGCAGTATTAACATACTTTCTTCGACATCCAACAACTCCAACTCCAGCAAGATTCTCTCTCTCTCGGTCGCCATTGTTCACTGTGACCGGAAAAGCCGGAAGCTAAACAAAGAATCAACTAGAGACGACGATAACCATTCAGAAAAGGAACGCAGCCTTCTACCGCTCTGGTGGTGAATTGCACCACTGTAATGGTTTTGGGTCCGTGTAGCTCTTTGGAATTAGATGACAGGCAGAAACTCACTTCCACACAAGTGTGGGATTTATGTCCACTTAAAAACACTCCAACCTCACTAAGCCCGGTTGTACGGCTACTACAATTTCATACATGAACATAATAGTCGCCACACGTACTTACAACCATCACTGTTGTGTTGAGAGACAAAAAGAAAAAGCAGGAGCACATAGGTGTACGTCCGACCAGCGACGTAGGTACGACGTAGGTACGACGTAGGTACGCCGTAGGTACGCCGCCAATAAATCAAGCTTAAGCCACCGACGCCCCTACAGTGCCACTGTTTGACATGATAATTTACTCACTGAGAGCTGGAAACACACCAGCAGCTCTCCAGTTCATACATTAACAGTATTTGCAAGTTGCAGTGGTGCTCCATGGTTGCAAAACGTGACTAAATAGTTGTGGTGTGGAGCCCTGCAGGTACAAACACACACGCTTTGTCTGCCCACGCTATCGGTAGTCTCACTAAGAGAAACTGTCACTGCGGACTAGTTTCCAGGCAACCACCCCATCACGTCCTTACACTAACCTTCCTCTGTAATCAATCTACCATTTTTAATTTCATTTCACAGTAATCAGTGTGTAGTTGCTGCCATGTTGAGGCAGAGGGTGCTGTCTGTAGCTCTGGTTGAGGGTGAGAGGCTGTCAGCAGATAAACAGAGATCTGTGTGGGTACATGAGACCCTAAAAAAGAGGCTGGATCATGGGGAGTACCACCAGTTGGTCCAGGAGCTTCTCCTCCATCATGGACGTTTACAGGCATATTTTAGGATGACTCAGGGCCAGTTTGACAACCTGCTGTCTATCATCAGGCCGTATAGCTCTGGGTATCCAGCAACCACTGCCACCAGTTTCTCCTCCATTTTTTACCAACTGTAAACTTGTTGTCATGACCACCACAGAAGGCCCGCCTCTCAAATCATCCAAATCATCCGATTGGACAATGGGAAAAGTTGAGTTGAGGTTTTTTCAACTTGAGGAGTTCAGAGTGCGCCAGAAAAAACGCCAGGTGCCTAGAGCGCAGAAACGTGAGTCGAGTAGCAGTAGAACAAGCTGCAATACATCGAGCATATTTGATATCTTGCCCACCCTTAGTGACTGCTGTGGTGTTGCTAGGTGGTTACTAAGTGCAGGGTTCCCACAGTCATTGAAAAGTCATGGAATTAGTTAAGATCATTGAAAGTTTGGGAACAATCATGGAATTTTGTTGCGTGTAGTGAAACTGTTACAGTAATCTACTGTGGATAACCTTCCACTCAATGTAATATAGCGGCAGATTTATTTTCGGTAACGTAGCTCTAATATGTGTCTGTGTGACGTCTGTGTTTAAAGTGCTTCGTATTTATTAGGGTGTATTTATATATTACGTCCTGGACTGTGTGTGCAGATCTCCAGCTCTCTGGAGCCCATCGAACGGACAACACAAGACATCAAGAGTAAGTTCATCCCTGGAGGCCTGTTGACCGACGGCTGGACACAACAAGTGGGGACACACCCCGAGGACAGGAAGTAAGGCCGTCTGTGTGTGTTTAGATGTAGCAGTATGTAGTACGTGTATGTTTCAGTGTGTGACGGTGAGTTTGTCTCTGCAGTGTGGAGAAAATCAAAGTGCTGCTGGATGCCATCACAGCCATCTACCAACAGTTCAAGAAGGACAAAGCTGAGAGACGTAAGTTCTCCCACACAGACTCAGATCTGTCTGTTTGTGAATTACTGGCAAATCTGATCACTTTACAACCCTGAAAATTTAAAAAAAGTCACAGTCTAAATGGTCAGTAAACAAGTTGTGTAATATGTGATGTGTATACAGGAGCTATTTATGTAATTTCTCTCTTTAATTGAATTGATTTTATTTAGTTCTTCTTGTGCTGCTGTAACAGAGAGTTTCCCTCACTGAGGCTCAGTATATTTTATATTCTGTGTTCAGGTCTGCCCTACAACGAAGAACAGATCCATAAATTTGACAAGTAAGTTTCTTGAATTTTTTTTTTTTATCAGATATCACTGACATCATACTGCCATCAAACACAAAACACAGTAAAAACACTTTAAGGTCAAAATGTAGTTAAAACCTGTACCTGACTTCCTGACATCTGTTTAACTATGTAAACAAATCTTTAGTTTGCAGTAACTACAAAACCGTACTTTAGGTTTCAATTAAAAAAAATAAACACTTTAAAATGTACAATATCAATCATGTTAATTACAATAATATGATATAATAAAACAAATTAATAAAATAATAAAATTGTTAAAAAAAAAAAAAAGAATAATGCTAAAATAAATAAACAAAAATTGGGGGGAAAGTTCACATGTAATTCAGTAATTATTGTTTTTTTTACACTGTATAATTATAGTTAAAACGGCATTTAATTTTTTTTAATAGACACTAAACAATATAAAAGAAAAATTAAAATGTAGCAGAAACATTATAAAAGGAAAAAATAAAATGGAGCAAAAGTCATAGTTCACTCTTTGCCATTGAAAAATAGCAAACTATACAGCTAAAAGAAGAGAGCAATGTTAAATGAAAGCTAGCTTGTCAGCTAGCCTTAGCTAAAAGTAAAGCTAAGTTTAGTTACTGATTCCCCTCATGTTATCTGTTAAAAATATCTATTTTGTTGTAAGTAACATTTTGGTTTTTCAGTTTGTTTATTCCACATAAGTTACTGTCATGAGTCAGCAGCTAAATCTGTTCATGATGGAGAAGAAAAGCAGCTAATCTCCTGCTAAAGCTAACCACCTTAGCATAAAGATAGCCAGCTGCTGCTGAGCTTAGCTAAAAGTAAAGCTAAGTTTAGTCATTGATTCCTATTGATTTCCCTCACTACCTGTTTTGATGAAGTGATATTTTGGTTATTTGATGTTTATTTCACATTTTCTGCTAAAGCTAACTAGCCTAGCGTAAAGGTAGCTAGGTAGTGACTAGCCTTAGCCAAAAGCAAAGCTAAGTTTAATTTTTGATTTCCCTCAAGTTATCTGTTACTGGCAAATAGCAATTTTGATGAAGTAATCAAAGGAGTCAAATCATGACAGAAAAGAAAAACAGTTTATCTCCTGCTAATGCTAACTAGCTCAGCATAAAGGTAGCTAGCATAGCAGACTTTCATTTAATTTGTTTTCAATTATGCCTAATGAATTTCATGTGATCTGTGGTCAAACTGCCCTTAAATCACACACTTATAAGTATTAAATTGTAAATGAATGTCTTAAATTGATTTCAATAGAAATATTATTAATACTCAGACAGACAGAAACACATTTTGGAAGCTTTGGGCTGCAAATAATCAAACTTACGCTGTTGGTAGATTGTTGCTCCACTGCAGCTGTAGTTGCAGCTCCCTGCCTGTAGAGGGCAGTTTGTCCCTGATGTTTTCTGTCTGAACTCCGTCAGTGTGAACGTCCTCAGCTTTTATTTTGAAGTCCTGACCTGTGTGTGTGTGTGTGTGTGTGTGTGTGTGTGTGTGTGTCTCTGACAGGCAGAAGTTGGTGCTCCACGCCAGTAAAGCCCGGTCTCTGTTCACAGAGGAGTGTGCCATGAAATATCGCCTCTTCATCTCTAAGAGCGAAGAGTGGATGAGGTAAATCATCTCCTCTCCCTCCATTGTTCACCTGCACAAACAGACAGGAAGTGGGCCTGGTCTCCCTGATAACGCCCCCTGTTGCTTAGCGACAGTGTGAAGAGTCAACAGTTTGTGTGTTGAAACTTGGTCGTCTTTGTGTTTTCAGGAAGGTTCATCACGTGAGAAAGCAGCTGCTCAGTCTGTCTGGTCAGCTGATCAGCATCGAGAAGGAGGTGACGATGCTGATGGAGAGAGCCATCAAGGTAAACTGAACACACCTGACGACATCATGACATGTCACATGTTAGTGTGAGAGGACTGTTAGACCGATACCAAAAACTCAGCTGGAGATCAGGGTCAAACCTGAGTGAGTGAAACACTCAGACTAACATGTAGTCAGACTCTTAATGGATTATCCTCCACACTTCATTAAAGTAGTAATTTTTCCTTAAAAGTCTTTCCTCTTGCACATCACTGCTTTGGAGAAAAACACCCAAAATCATCTTCAGAGGTCAATTTAATCAGATTTGTGATGTTAATATTAAATTAAATTCTGCTACAAAGAGCCATATTCTGTATGTATGAATATAATGTATATAAAATTGAATTTTAAAAAAGAAAACTGGGCAAAAATTATTAAAAATCTGCGTAAGAAAATTAAAAATAAATAAAAATGAAAATAGTGCAAAAAAAATAATTACAATTTAGCATAAATACATAAATAAATGAAAAATTAAAAGCTACATTATAAAATAAACGATCAAAAGCGACACCATGAAAATGAAATGGAGCTGAAATCAATTTTAAAAAATCATCATAAAAAATACAAAACACCAAAACTCAGCGAAGAAACTACATTATGAAAAGAAATTATAAATATAAATTCATTAAAAAAGAAAATGGAGCAAAAAAAAATCAATCAATAAAAAGTTACTTAAATGAAAAAATTAGAGCAAAAAATTCTTTTGAAATACAGTAAAAATCAATATAAAATACATTATAAAAATAAAAAACAGCAATAATCAGTAAAAAACTACATTATTAAAAAAGTAAAATGGGGAAAAAATCAATTACAAATCCAATTGAATAAAAGCAAATATCAATTAAAAAATACAATAAAAATGAAATGCAGTAAAAAAGTATGAAAAACTACATTATAAAAATAACAATAAAATGGAGCAAAAATTAATATAAAGCTACATTATAAAAAATAAATGAAAATGAGCAAATTCAGTTAAAAACAGATTACAAGAAAATATAATGGAGCAAAAATCGCTATAAAGCTATATTTAAAAGTAAATAAATTTCAAACAGGCCAACCTAAATCATACCTGAAAGACAGACAGGTGTGTAAAGAAATAAATTAATGCAAAATAAAACGTTTATGAAGTGAAAACACCAGACACAGTGACATCATCAATAACTGATATCAACGAACATCATGTGTCATAACTTACAGAACACAAATGGAAGAAGGATTAAAAGGTAATAATATTAAATGGATAAAATTAGTAATGTGTGTGTGTGTGTGTGTGTGTGTGTGTCCAGCTGCAGGAACAGCTGCCTCAGAAAGTTCTTCCTCTGGTGTCCAGTGGGATGAAACCTCAGGCCTACCTGAGTCAGAACACACTGGTGGAGATGACACTCGGGTGAGACCTTTATTTACTCTTCATCATCATCATTATCATCATCATCATCATCATCATCATCATCATTATCATCATCATTATTATTACATCACTGTGACAAACAAAAATAATGAGTAGCCTGATCACCTGGCTCGTGTTGAGTGTCACATTTAAACCTCACAAATAACAGATTTTATTTCCCACTGACTTTATCAGTGTAACTGTTTATATGATTCTCTGTTACAGAGTCGCCTCCGCTGACCACACGATAATAACGTCTAACAAAAGACAAACAAACAAATGTTTAATATCACTGACTCGATGTTTCAGGATGAAGAAGCTGAAGGAGGAGATGGAGGGCGTCGTCAAAGAGCTGGCAGAGAACAACCACTTCTTAGAGAGGTCAGACAGCACGACTAATACGTGTTTAATATATACATGAATAGCTTAGCTGTGGCGGCAGGGGGAAACTGCTAGCCTGGCTCCATATGTAACATGTTAAGGAGTTTTTGATCATTTAAGTGCATGAATTCAGTCACCAGTTAATTCCTTTCTTTAGTTAGGGTGCAAATTTGTTATTTGGTAAATGTTAAGAGTATAATATATTTAAGTATATTAAGGGGGGTTATGGATTAAGGGCTTTTAAGGGGACAGAAACCATTAAAATGTACCAAATAGTGTGAAAGCCTTCCTAACTGAAACATTAAGGCTCTTTTAAGGTATAAATGAATGAATGGTTGCCATGCCTTAAGGGGTAAATCAATCTGATTAAGGTGTTTTAAATAGCTTTTCTCCATGATTTAAGAAGTTAAAACTCCTTCAAATTTACTTTTCTGATTTTTCACCTTAATTGAAAAACTAAGGCTATTGTAATCCTTGAATTAATGGGATTTTAAGGGGATATATGAATGGATTAATTTGATTTTTTTGGCTCTATAACCGACCAATACTTAAAAAAAAGTCGTAATTAGAATTTTAATATATCAGAGTCCAATTAAGTGTATTTATAATTCTCAGGGTTCAACAATAGACAATTTTAAGTGTAAATTCAGAGGTGGTAAATTGATAAAGGGGTTTGACGCTGCTGTGAAACAAACCTCTCCTTCGATGGAGGCAGGCTAACAGTTTCCCTCGGCGACCACTCTTTGTGCTAAGCTAGGCTAAACATATTACTGAAAATGAAATATTAACATGTAGCTGTTTGTCCTTCAGATTCGGCACTCTGACGCTGGACGGAGGGCTGAGGGGTTAAGAGTCGGACAGTTAGAGAGACGTGGACAGGACCTTTGGAGACGCTGCGTTGTTTTTGTCACGGGAAGCGTCTGCAGCCATGTACATACTATGTGTGTTTATCTTGTACATAATGTGACTGTAAGATGGAGCTTTTTTACCTAATGATCAGTAAAGGCACTCTGTGAAACAGTAATCCCTTAAAACACGCTTTTATTAATCCTTTATTGTATCCTCCTGAACACAGCAGACGCCCTTATCTGAGTTAAGGTGTTTCCAGAGGTCCCTTGAAAACACTTGAAATTTTAAAACAAATTAAGAAACATGGAAAACACCTCAATTTAGGCAAATGTGTTTGGTGTGTATTCAAGGGCTAGTTAAGGATTATTTAAGGGGTTTTTAAGGAATGAAAGGTTGTATCATAATGATTGGATGGTAATAAACTAAGGTACTTGAATGGGTTTTCCTGAAGAGGTACAAACCCCTTAAAATGAACGAAGTGACATTATAGGAGCTTTTTAATTTGGACTTAAAAAGGTCCTTAAATTTTCAATAAAGGGGTGGAAAAAAAACCTTAAAAGGAAGGCCTGAATTTTCACCTTAGTTGAAACATTCTGACTTAAGGGATGGCTGTTTTGTTATTTTGTCAGTTTCAAGGGGTTTAAGCTCCTTAAAATGCACCTTAGCTGTGCAGATAGTCCATTAAAAATACCTTAATTTATTACAAACCATTAATTATCTCCTCCCTTAGAGTCTAAAATACCTTAATTTCTTCGGGTAATGGTGAAAATAATAAGGGATTCATTTGAGAAATGCTGATTACATTTGCTGTTTATTTATTATTAGTAATCGATTACGTTGATCAGCTTGTCATAGATGAGGAAGTCGCTGGTCAGTCAGTGGTAACATGCAGAAAAAATACCTCTTCACCTTCATCAGTCCATCAGTTCATCTTCATCTTTTACTCTTTAGAATATGTTGTTTTATTTTCGTCAGTAATCAGCATTTAAAATGCTCAATGACTTTAAAAAACCTGTAAATAAATAAATATGTTATCAAAGATGACGCTGTCTGAATGTGTTCAATCTGGAAATCACTTAACAGTTCAGAAGATAAATAATAATTCATATAGTAGCAGATACAATTTTGATTTACTGATTCAAAATGAAGATATTAAATTATCAAATAATTGAAATCAGTATCTGATTAGAAATGATTTAGATAATAACTGGTAATTGTAATAAAGATACAAAGTCAAAATCTGGACCTCCTGTGTTGAAACTGATTTAAGACGTAGACGCTTTAAAATATTAATGATTTGCTTTATAAAGTAAAAGTTTTCTCACTCATTGCCTCATTATTATAACTTTTATTCAATTCCAATTTTTTAAAATTTAATTTAGGCTACAAAATCAAATTTATGACATACTAAGATTTTAAAATATATAAATAGATAGAAATGTTTATAACAATGAAAAGATGAGATCGTAAGTCAGATTCATACCATAGAGTCAAACATTTTTACTATTTAAGTCAAAATTATTATTATTATCAGAGATATTTAAACAAAAATGTTAGAATCAAAATTTTGAGTCTGAAAAACATTTATTTTTAAAGCCAGAATTTTTACCATTTAGATTAAGAAAACAAGAATGAGAAATTCACTTTATAAGTTGGAATAACAAAATACTAAAAAAAAAAAATGACTTACCAAGTGAAAATTATGAGACAGTCAGTGAAGTTACTATCCAATTCTTTTGACTTTTTTTTAAACTTCTAAAATAATTTCTACTTAAAAGTCATACTCTTTACTCACCGTCTCATAATTTCGACTCAGGCTATTTAATTAAGTTTTTCCATTTTCTTGGCAGCATTGAGCTTCCATACCTGTGAGGTTTTATCACACACTGTGGTTCTAACATGACTTAAAATATGAATTAAAATCACACGTGTGAAACCTGATGAAGTTCATGTGGAGTCACGGACTCAGGGTCAGTTTGTTGTCTTCCCTCCATCCCATCAGCACCATTGTTGGTTTCCCGTAGCGACCGGCCTGTTGGAAAATCACCGTTTCCACGGCGCTGCGGTTGCCATGGCGACATGCTGCGACAGCAAACCCGCGTCAGCATCAGACCAATAATTGTAGATGGACAGCATCATTTCCTTTTAAAGAGCGGACGTGTTGCAGAGAGAGCAGCTCGTCACGGTGTGTGAAGGTCGACAGGTGACACTGTCTAAATAATTATCAATAATTCATAACGAAACAAAAACTAGTTTATTGACAAGTTTTCACATGCAGCAGATTTGCTTTGGAGTATTGGTGCATGACATAAACATATTTATAGATAATGATATTAACAATAAAAGCGAGTATTGCTAAAAGTCAAGAGACATAAATATGATATGCAAGAAAATCCCATTAAAGTATTTTCAAATATATGTGCTATATATTTGAATAAAAGAAGTAGAAGTGGTAGTTACCCGCAGAAATGTACAAAAATATTGTCAAAGGAACCTGCATAATCTGACAATATGAAGTATAAAAAGATTGTGTGCATGTAAAGGGCACTGCACTGAAAAACAAGTGACACTTTAAATGTTAAGTTAGTTTCATGAAATATAAAAAAAAAGATTAAAACAAAAATGAATAAAGAAGAACAGTGCAGGACTTAAAATAACAATACAATAATTAAAAGTAGAGTAAAACCATCACTTCACCTGATAACTAATGTGAATTATTCAAATTAAAAAAAAACACCTTTCTATTGTTATATTTCTATTTATCTATTTATTTTAACTAATTTTATTTTTATTTTATTATACTGTTTTAACTCATGAATTGTGATGTTATATTTAGTCCTATAAATATTTTAGTAAAACGTTTCTGACCATTAATTTTGGCACCAATGAGAAAATTGTAAAGACGAAGAAAAGGATGAATTAATATATATATATTTTTTTTAAATTGCTTTTAATGTTTTTAGTTCAAGTTCTTTATGTGCAAGAAATACAGAGGAGCTGTTGTTGGCAGTTAAAGTCTTAGATCTCAGGCTCCCTGAGCAAAGATCATGCAAGTAAAAACAAAATTAGAATCTGAAGTTAAAATAAGAAAAGATAGATAAATAATATAGTAAAAATTAAAAGTATACCATATAATAGTGCAAGTTAAAATAAGAGATAAAATATAATATGTTTTATTTTATTGATAAAAATAATAAAAAATATATTTATCACATTTTATTAATTAAATTATTCATTATTTTTATGAATTAAAAAATAAAATAACATTTTTATTTTTTTTTTCTGTATTGTTTTATTTGGTATTAATTTGTTATTGATTCATTCATTTTCATCCTACTTCCTGTTTACCCTCAGGACTGTACCTTGTACCAGAGCCCTGTCTTCTCCTAAACCATTTTATCTAACACTGGGAAGTTAGAGTGCTTCCAGTCCTGATTGTTTGCGGGCCAGTGTGAGTTAGATATTAGCTCAGTTAAATATGACAGTGCTGCGTGATTGTTGAGTGGAGGAGGTGAAATGAAACAAAAACGTAACTTATGGTCTGTTTTTTAGGCTTTGTGATTCTGTTGATATTAATAGTCATTATAATATTATAATATAAATAGGCATTATAAAATAGAAGAGGGTCATGTTGTTTCATAGCAGCTCATCAAAGCACAGAGAGCTTTAATTACAGTTCATTAACTTACAAATCCAGTAGTGGGCGATATTGCATAGTCTGATGAAGGCCCTCCTCTGGAGTGCAGATCACATACAGTGGTGACAACTTTGTATTCAAATCTCCTGCTTATATAAATAACAGTGTGATGATATTGATGTCACAGGTCCAGCGGTGCATTGTGGGGCAGGGCCGCTCACAGCATGATGCACATGGTGGGAATTAAATCTGCTCTGAGCTTTAATATCTCTGATCTTTGTCTTGCTCTTCTTGGTCTTTGCACCAAAACGTGCCTGCAGTGACTTCCCAGTGCAGTGGAGCCTGTTACACTCTCCGGCACTGCCTTGTACGTTCATTTGATTCAATAAAGATTTATTGACAGAAAGAAAACACAAAGCACAACTGACGTCACCGCGTTACGTCAACAGGAAACACGATGTAAACACAGCTAAGCAACATCACGCCAACTATCTCGGTTAGCTATTGTCCGTTTTATTCACATGAGCGCGGATTAACTTTAACTTTATCTAATTATATTTTCGTATTGTTTATCCGCAGCTGTATCTCTGAACGGAGCTGTTAGCTGTGGTAGCTAACGCGAGAGCTAGCTGCCAGCCTTCACCAAAATGGATGATAACAAGGTAAGAAGCTAACGGCTAACGGCTAACTGTGTGATTAAATACAGATAATTATCACAGTTTAATCGACGTTATGTTGCAGGACGGTGTTAATGTTAGTTATCAAGTCAGGTACTAACTGTACGTTAACCAGTTAGTTTGTGAGGCCAGCAAAGGTTGAATATGTACGTTGTGCTGCTAACTGTAGCTAGCTAACTGTGTGACAGGGCTAGCTTGATATTATAACGTTGTAGAGAGTGGAAATGAAGCCATAACTCAGCGGGGATAGTGAGCTTTAAGTCCTTATTGTAGGCTGATGACATGTAGAGAAAGTAAGCACTCGTATCTTTATTACAATATATATATTTTAACAAGGTATTTTTATTAGCTGCACAATAAAGTCATACAGAGTGCTAATAAACAATCACAGAAGGGACGAAAGACCAACTCCACACACCCATCAACACCAGAACAAAAAGAGCCAGACCAGTCAAAGGGAATTCAAAAGATAGAAAAAATAATATAATCAAAAATGACTTCAAATTAAAAAAGCACTTCTGAATATTACCCAAAAAAAACACCATAATTTTGAACTCCTTTGCTGCTTGGCAAGAAGCTCACGCTACTGTTGACTTAAACACCACATTTCTTCGGAAACCTCCTCTCTGGGACAATCCCAGCATCCCACATCTGATTACAGACGCAACTTTAAAAGCTTGGGTTAACAGCGGCATATCATACTTGCAGCGGCTGCTTAATCCCCTCTTTACTGTATGGGTCTCTGGCATGTTGGTTAGCCAGCTGACAGTTGTTAATACTCTCAGTTACAAGTTAGATACACCTACAGTGGCTAAAACTAATGCAGTCTAACACTCCTGTAGTAAATCACCCTTTATAAAGCTGATAACGTTCAGTTTGTGTTGACTGAATAGTAGAATGTGTTTAGAGGATGTAGTTTGTGCTGCTGACTGTTGAATTGTATTACATTATATTGACTGGTGTCCCTATTATTTTGTCCACCCTGTTCTTATCTGTGAGGATCAATGGATGTAGGAGGTGGGGACAGGTGGAGGAAGAGGGGATGGAGATGATATAGGGTGTAATGGGAGAGTGGGGAAAACAGACAGTAAATAAAAAGTCATAATTAATCTGCACGTTAACAGTGATCATAGGTTGATCCATGACTCTGTGTTTTGTTGTCAGATGGTGGCTGGTAAAGTGAAGAAACCCGGCAAACGTGGCCGCAAACCTGCAAAGATCGACCTGAAGGCCAAACTGGAGCGAAGCCGTCAGAGCGCCAGAGAGTGCAGAGCGAGGAAGAAGCTGAGATACCAGTACCTGGAGGAACTGGTCTCCAGTAAGGAGAGAGCCATCTGTGCCCTGCGGGAGGAGCTGGAGATGGTAAAGACACATTTTCATCATGTAGACATTGTAAAAATACAGATTTTTAAATCTTATCATCCCCTACGCCATGAGAGAGAGAGGCGTGACTCAAAATGTAATGTTTAACTCACTCAGATAAATCTTTAGTTTTCTCCTAAATGTGTTGGTGAATTAAAAAAACAATGAGGAAGCTGTCTGATTACAAACCTTTGTGAATCAGGGTTGTTCTTAAACTGGGTTCTCGCCCACAGACATTTTGGAAAGAAGAAAATGTTGATGAATCTGACAAATTTTGTTTGTATTCAGAGGTTAAGATCAAATCTGTGTGTACAAATGTTTCATGATGAACACCCTTCAGCTCTATTGTCCCCGTTAGTAGTGTAATAATTATATATTAAGTTTGAATTCAGATTCAAACTAAGATATTTCAATCATAGAGGAACACATTAAAAAGATAACAAACAAAAACAAAGTTGGAAAAATGCTACAAAATCACAATCAGTGGCATTTTATTAAATCCTAAAACAAATAAGTAGCATTGAGATATAATAATTTATGTCGATCAGCCTGTGAGTCTACATCATTAGGTCTGATTAAGATAGAATATGTGGGGAAAATGTAAATTTCCTTTGAACAAAATCCTGTTTGTACAAAAAAGGTCAAAGAGAGCAGCGGCATCTGTAGCTGTCCTTTGGAAATAAATTATTATACTGTCATATTAAAACAAAGCATGTCCGACTGCACGAGTGAGAAGATGATGATCCATCATATCAGTGGATCTCACTGCTTTTACTTCATTTAACTTGTGAGAACATTTCACCAGTGTTGGTTCATCACTGCCACCACAATGAATCTCAGCAGGTTCACTGAGTTCTCTCCATCATTTTATCGTGACTTGTGGAGTTAAAGAGTCGCGAGTGACAAAACATTTCTTGCAGTCAGAGCTCCAGCCTGTCAGCGAGGTAGGAAACACAGTAGAGACACTGTTTATGGTGGCACCAAGGGGTTAACTCTGGGTCTGAAAAGTGAAACCAGTGCAGAGGTGCCTTAGGGGGTGATCACACAGAAATGAGACGCTAGAGACGCGGACGCTTCAAAGACACTTGAAACGCTAGAAGCGCTTATTCAGTGCACGCTAGCTACTGGCGTCTGACGCTCAAAAAGTTGAAAATATTGTAACTTTTCAGCGCCTACGCGCGTCTAAAAAGAAGCGTCTACAAAAACGCGCGTCTAAAAAGAAGCCGGAAAAACGTCCATCTAAAAAGACGCTTGAACGCTGGTCAGACGCGCTGTATCATAGGAAAGCAATGGTTTTACTGGCGTCACGTTTCTGGCATTTCATTTCGGTGTGATCGCTCCCTTAAACCTGCATTCTTTATAATGGCCAGCAGGGGGCGACTCACCTGGTTTCAAAAAGAAGTCAGCTTGTTGACCTTACATCTCACTTGATTTCTTACCTCAGAAAACATTTTCCTGTTAAAGGATAGTCTGAGTGGGCGGAAGTTCGCTGCATAGATCAGCCTCTCATTGGGTGGAACGAGTCACCCGCTGAAGTCCCGCCCTACCACCTCCGGTTGTGTAGCAGTTTTCAACACGTTTTCAACACGTCCTTTACTAACTTTTGCAGTGTTTGATCTTGCGGGGATGTAGCCACTTTTCTGCCATGGTTAGCGTCCTGTAGGCGATATTTTTGCAAGCGTACCATTGCTGTGGCACCGCCCAGAACGATTGTGATTGGTTGAAAGAAATACAAGCAGCCGGGGCATTTTTTTCTCCAATCTTAAAGTGAGAGTCGGCCCAGCCAGACCTTTCTTTTCTTGAGAAAGGTCTGGTGAGTGAGACTAGTTAAAGGATAACTTCGGTATTTTTCAACCTGGGCCCTATTTCCCCATGTGTATGTGTGCGTATGACTCATAGGTACAACTCGTTTTAAAATTGGTTCAGTATTGAGGGAGCCGGGAGCCGCGAAACGAGCTAAAACAGTAACGGGGGCAAATGCGTCCCGTATAAGTTTGCGCATTAAAAGTGCTTTTTCTCGCCACTGACCGGTTCAGATCGCCAGTGCTACCTCTGTAAATAGCATACTAAGCGTTTCGAACATTGTTTATATAACATTACCTCCACTGTGTCTGTAGCTCTCTCTACTCGTGGGACAGCCGTTTTCTTGAGGAAGAGGTGTTTCGGGATTGGATGTCTTCTCTTCTTCGGCTGGCAGTAGTCATCTTGGGAGAAGTGAGCACTGCAGACCCGATGGTCTGCAAGGCGCAGTGTCTGGACAGGAGTCTTAGCATCCATTTGTAGCACAACTAGCCACAACTTCAGCATCTCACCGTCCGACAAAGGCAGCCTATGAAAGCTGTACGGGGTGTTGCGCGACATCCTGTTCTTGCAATTCGGATAAGCACAAACACGAACCATTGTTTTCAATCGACGCAGTAAAACTCTCAACTGTACTCCGGGACAACCAGCGCCACTCTGAGCAGCGCTCAGCATGGCTCCTCTGTTTTCTCCCGGCAACAAGCAAAGCTCTCGCGAGATGACGTCACAGCCCAGAGGTAAGGGAAGGGTAAGGGAAACGCTTAGTATGCTATTTACAGAGATAGCACTGGATCTAAACCGGTCAGTGGCGAAAAAAGCACTTTAATGCACAAACTTATACGGGACGCATTTGCCCCTGTTACCGTTTTAGCTTGTTTCGCGGCTGCCGGCTGCATCCGCCTCCCTCAATACTGAACCAAATTTAGAACGAGTTGTAGCTATGAATCATACGCACACATACACATGGGGAAATAGGGCCCAGGTTGAAAAATACCGAAGTTATCCTTTAAGTTTATGGTCTTGGTCACTGTCTTCTTCAATACAGCATGATGCTCATTTTGTAAATTATGGTCCCATTTAGACTAAAATAAACGATTAGCATCACACGGCTAACGTTACCCAGCGGTTATTAGCAGGTGTAACAACAGAGTCCAGCTGCTCAGGTGTCAGTGTGAGATTAACGGTTTAGTGTTGGATGTTAACCACTGCTGCACGACAAGTAGGCATGAGATCAGTTGTGCTGTGTTAGATCGTGCTAACCAGGCAGAGAGGGCAGGAGAAGGGCAGTCCTTAAGTGCTGTGTCAACCCCCAATCCCCCCACCATCACAACTGACCCTTCGCTAAATCCCACCACCAGAAGCATTTTCATTGACCCCACAATTTTATTGGAAAAAAAAGGTGGGGTTGTAATATGGTCACTTCTGGCTCCAAAAATATCAAGATAGCGACAGCCAAAATGTTGAAGTCGAGGCTTCAGAATGGGAGTCCACAAACCCACGGGCGATGTCACTGTGGCTACATCGACTTCTTCTATACAGTCAGCAGGTGGTACACAGCTGATGTCCCACAGCTTCACAGATACTGTCACATCATCAGAAGCTGCACAAACATCTGGATTTTTATCATTTGGTAACAAAACACTATTTGTTCGTCACGTCCCTTTTATCTTTGTTGTTTTCTCCTGCAGTACAAGCAGTGGTGCTCAGCCATGGATCAGGGGAAGATCCCCTCAGAGATTAAAGCTCTGCTGACCGGAGACGAACAGAAAATGCCTCAAAGTGGCAGCAGCACCAAGACATCCAAGAACAGCAAGAACAGCATCAGCAGCAACGGTCAGGGTTGAATCAGTCCGTCTGAGACTGAGAGACTGATGATATGAAGGAGGGAAACTGCTGCTGTCAATCATCATCAAGCAACACAAACTAACCTGCAGTCTCACAGCGACCTGCACATAGTAATAATCTTTGTTTCATAGATACACACGTACGTAATCCCTAAAGTTTCAGACCATAGTAAGCTTCAACATTAACACATTTCTTCTGCAGTACACCGCTTCATCTGTCCTTCAGCAGAGACTGTTTCTGGTTTCTTTTCACAGGAAAAACAATGTAGTTATTCGGTGAATAAATCGTGTATGTGTATGGCTTCGGTGCTGCCCTTCATATTATATTTATACATATAAAGCACACTGTGGTTCGACAGTATATATTCTAAATGTGACCAATCATCTGCAGGTGTCTCCAAACAATAAGATGGCCGTCCTGCTGTAGCATTACAATAAAGATCAGAGGAATCTGAATGTACAGTGACGTTGATCAGAGGTCTGTTGGATATATTTTTGTATTTGTATTTTATATATCGGCTCAGAGGGAGCATGTTGTGTTTGTGAATGTTTGTTTCAGCAGAACGAGTTGGCGTCTGTAACCATAAATTCGACATAAGCAATGAGTAGGTTTACTTCCCACGGCTTCTGTTTACTGTGTGTTTCTCTCTGCTCACCTGGATCCAGTAGTCGCAGCATCATTTCTCTGTCACTGAGGTGATGAAACTCCTCGTGAACGTTTGTGCACTTTTTTTTTTATATACGTATTTGGCAGAAGCACTTTGTTTAATGATTGTTTGAGGCTTTGCAACAATATCTGTGTCTGAACTCTTTGTTTGTTAAAGGAAATAAAAGTGTGTTTGACTGACTGATGGACGAGTCCGTGTCCTGTGGAGATCCATCAAACAACCACAAGAGGTTCAACTTGATTCAAAAACAGATGTATAATAATAACTAATAATCATAATTGATTTGTTTGCAGTTTGAAGTGTCCTGTCAACGCTTTTACAGGCTCGGAGGTAGAGCAGGTTGTCCATTGATTGGAAGATCAGTGGTTTGAGCCTTTGCTCCTCCGGTCCGCATGTCGAAGTATCCTTGGGCAAGATACTGAACCCCAAAAACTACATTCTGCTCTCCTTGCAAAGGTTGGCCTACTAAAGTACAGGCGTCTTTTGCCAAAACTCCCACTGGAGATCTCATTGCCATTAGCTCCTTTTACACTGCCAGATTTTCCGCGAATTTTGGGCCGTTTTGCCAGCAAGCTGCGAGCATTTAGACACAGAGCCGGATTGGCGAGTTGATCCGAGGTGCCCAATTTTCCGCCTCGTAGGGTAGACATATTGGTGGAACCTTTTTGGTTTAAAAAGAACGAGACGCCCTTCTGCAACAGGAGGGGCTGTTGATGACTTGTGGGAGGAGCTGTTGATGACGCCGCACGTGCGAGCCACTGGCGGTGGATAAACAGGAAACAGCTGATAGCAGGAATTAGCGA
>NC_065528.1:31290203-31300294 GCF_006386435.1 Epinephelus moara | reverse complement strand
GAAAAAGGCGCATTCTGTATAAACAAAAGTAGGCAGGCGGCATTTTGCTGCACTCCCCAATTTTGTTTTTATACTGCCAATGCTGAAAAAAGACTGATTGGGCTTTCCTACAAATTTGCACAATTCCTATTCCCTAAAAAGGGCTGATTCCCCTTCAATATAAGGATAAAGGAGCTCACTCAAAGACTGTGATGCCGTACACGTGAACGTTTTTCTTCTGCTATTCATCTACAACAATGCAACTATCCAAATTGTCCCACCAGCTGCTGTTTCAGCCAGGCTTGATGATCCAAAGCCTTTGTTTCTGGCAAACTTAAAAGCGCGGATGCTGAGTTGGACCAAACAATACCGGGCCCAGCAGACGGCATCCATTTGTGAAGTGGTGCAGCAGTGTTAAGTTAAAGTGTGAAGTTGTCATTAGACCAAACACCGCAAACAAAACGGAACCAAACTGGTAGAAATCTCCAAATCTGCACCCTCTGCTTTTTAGTGACCTAAAACTCCACACTTGCACGTGGACAAGAGGCCGAACCATGGGGGACAATACTTAAGATATGTCTGTATACATGTAGGCTGGGCTGATGCTCTCTTCAAAGCCACCAGACTCCTTTGACAGAAACAATAATTATACCTCACAGAACACAGGAGTTGCCGGCTAACGCTGCCTCGATCAGTTTGTTTGTGCTGTTGTGTGACTTTGGTGAATCAATTGTGTTTCTGTCAGTTACCTTTCGGAGTTTCTTATCCCTCATGTCAGTGTAATGCCACATGTGAAAGTTGTTTTAGTTCTACCAGGATCATAGAAACTTTGTAATTAATGAAACCTGTAGAAAACATTAATTGACTTGTTTATACAGCCCAGATAAAGGTAAAAGTGGTCTCTGTTCAAAGATAAAGCCGTTATAATAAGACGTGGATAAAGACAGAAATCACAGAGTCCGTTTGTGTCTTTGCTTTTTGCTGATTTTACTAAGTATATTTAAAATGATAAAAGAATAATTTATTTGTACAGAGCAACTGGAACATCATGTGTTGGTAACGTATATGCATCTCATGTTGTAACTGAGTATAAAGCATGGACCTTCAAATCACAGTATAGTCGACAGTTTACAGAAAGACAATTTATCACGCAATGTTTTTTACAAGCAGGTGAAACGGACAGGTGAGACTCGTCTTCGGACAGGTGGATCAGACTCTGGTGCTGCAGCAGATGTCATCAACCTAACGTCTGGTTACCTGTACGTCCTTCGCTGTGTTAAAAAATAATTTAACGTGATTAAATGCCTGCTGTGTTTATTACTTATCAGAAAAAATAAATCTGTTGGATGGACCAGAAAGTTTTGTATTGTAAGACGGTCCATCTCTCATCCAAGAGGCTTCTCCAGTTCTCCAATCTGAAGACTGAAGAGGCCTCTTGGATGAGAGATGGACCGTCTTCGAGAAATTCAAGCATGTCCAGTTTAAGGTACTGGTGAGACAAAGAAATACAATCCAGGAGGACCAGTTGGCGTAACAGATTAATGGGTTTAAAAGAGTTTTATGCAAACATGTTTACAGTTGTCCCACATTCAGACTGTAATATTAGCATGTTAGCATGCTTTGTCAGCCTGAGCTGTTTGATCTCAAACATGACGAAGGATTTTGAAACTGCAGCATTTCAAGATTTTTAATTTGGTGCTGAATCTAACAGCACATGGAAAAGAAGAACAACTTCCTGGTAGAGTTTCGGAGTATCATAAGTATTTATGGATGAATTTATTTGTATTTTTAAATTTTGATTATAGTAAAGGGTGTACAGTTCTCCAGACGTAAAGTTATTTGAGCTCTGAAAAGACACTGAACAAGCAGCACCAGAGTCTTCACTGGTTTCACCCCTAGTTTAGTTGGAAATTAGAAGAAATCAATGTACAAGTGAATACAGCTTTATGCGTGACAAATATTACAAATGAATTCCCTCCTAAGTGTTTGTTATTGTATGTCACTATTTGTAAAATAAAGGCCCTGACACACCAAGCCGACGGTCGGCCATGGACCAAAGTCGGGCCGTCAGTGAGCGTCTCTCGGCCTAGTTTTTGCGGTGTGTCCCGCACCGTTGGCACTTTGGCGTCGGCGGCTTTTTGGCCGATTGAGCATGTTGAATCAGCGGCAGAGCTTGTCGGTGAGATAGATCACTCTGATTGGCTGTTCAGGTTTTATTTCCTCGCCCCTGTAGCGAGTGAATCTGCCTGTAGAGAAACCGGGCTAACTGGTGCTTCCTCCTCAGGCTCCACTTCACTCAGCTGCCCGAAAGATCCACCGCTTCTTCCCACTTTAACCTAAATAACAAACTGGAACTAGCTGGGAGCGGCTAGCGGAGCGTTAGCCGCAGCATGACGGAGGGAAGCACAGCCAGTTAGCCTCGGCTAGCTTCCCAGCTAGCCCCGGCTCTCCGTTTGGATCCAACCGGAGCACCGAGCCCTGGTTTGTTATTCAGCTTAAAGTGGGAAGAAGCAGCGGGTTTATTGGGCAGCTGAGTGAAGTGGAGCCTGCGGAGGAAACACCGGGACCGTCTGGATGTAATCATAGACGTCGGAACTAGGGGTGCGGATGGGAGAGGGTGTGGCCGCACCCCCTCCCATCCGCACCCCCGCACCCCAGCCTCCCTACCCACTGCATTGCGAATCTGAATATAAACTCAATTTGTCTGACATACATTTATCTCTTTCATATCATTAATGCATAGATCTATGCTTTTGATGTGATATGCAGCCTGCCTGACTACATACAGTAGCCTTGGCATCCAGGATGTTGTGTCCATCCTGCAAACCTTGCAGCCCCAAACCCAAACCCGCTCCATGCTGTTGGAGGTGGAGAAGCTCGTTAAGCTCTGTCTGGCCCTGCCCATATCTGTCGCGGCATCCGAGCGCTCTTTCTCAGTCTTGCGCAAGCTGAAAACCTGGCTGCACAACACCATGACGCAGGAGAGACTAACACATTTGGCCATTATGAACGCTCACAGTGACCTTATGGATGAAAGCGATGTCTCGACCCTGCTTAAAATCTTCATCAGTAGGTCAACTGAGAGAAGGTCCACTTTTGGAAATGCATGAAAGCCCTGAGTCAGGAGCGCAGACTTTTCTTTTTTTCATTCAAGGTTACAAATAATGTTATGTTCCTTAAATGGCTTGATTTAGTTATCAAAGTTTCATTTTCTTAACAATAAAGATGCCGTGTTCATCCATTCTAGTTCTCTTATAACTGCATGTTATTATAAAATAACTTCAAATCAAATCCTTAATCATTGATAAGTGTGCGTGCTTCCCCCGTCCCTCCCAACAAAAACCCGCCCCCCCCTCAGAAAATAGTTCCGACGTCCATGGATGTAATAGCCCGTGGAGGTGCTGCGGTGCTTGGCTGCACAGATAGGAAACCCCTCGACTGACAGGATGTACCACTCTCTCACTCTCTCAGAACGTACGTGCCACTTGGCCGTCGGATGTAGTCCGTGTTGTGTGTTCAAATGCAACTGACACAGGGCGACGTGAGGCGACGTAGACGACGCAACAGTTGGTTTTCATCGCCGCTAGTTCTTTGATGTCGGTTTGGTGTATCCGCACCTTAAGGGTAGGACACTGACTGCAGACTGCACTACCTGAGAAATCCTTTGAACTAATATTAACATCTACATGTGTTTGAGATTCAGCTGGTCCGGTGTAGAATATATGTCGAGGCTTTGTGTCATAGTCTAAAAGCAACCATGTCTGAAAAAAATAGAAAAGAGAAGGCTTGTTGTGGTGTAGTGACATGCCAGAGTTAATAATTTGACCATGTTGATTTTACTTGGACAGTCGTCTGTCATCTGCAAAGAGTCTAAGTCCCACTACACTTTCTGAGTGGCTTTTTATCGACCAGCTTGTTTCACAATTGTTTCACAAGTTATCTGATACTCTACTTGTGCTGAGCCCCCAAAGTTGCAACATTTGATTTTTATTGTGCACACAAGATTAAAAAATAGGCTCTCTACAAATGAGTATAATAGTATAGACTCAAAAGCAACAAAAACTTACCATGAAAACTAAATAAATAAGGCGAAACTGTTTGTCGACTCCTTTTTCCAAGGTCAAGAATGAATTAAGAAACAACTTTTAGGCGAACACAGTCAAGAAGTTCCTCTAGTGCTATGACAAAACATTAAGATGAAGCATAATGCATCAGCTAAATCTGCTATGTCTAATTTGATATGTCAAGAAAAAGATTGTTTCAGAAACAGCTGGTATTCAGCTTTTCATGAAATGAAACAAAACCTCAGTAAAGACAGTCGAAATGTCGAGTATTAGTTTGAAAGTGGAGCAGGACTTCTGCTGTCTATTGAGTTGCAAAGTGGGAAGAATTTTTACCTTCGCTTCCAGGCCATAACCCGAGGAACTGCATCCATACTCTAACCATACTTTAACCATAATTTATTTCCCATAAAAACAATGTTTTCCTGCTCTTACGTACTGTAGTTGCCATGTTGTACTAGGTACAAATTTTAAGATGTAGCCATTGGTTATAAAAACGTTGGACAAAAAAGTTATATTCCAGGGTTGCCTGAAAGATTTTTATCTCTATATGGAATTGCCAAATTAATCCAAACCTGATCCAGAATTTTGAAAAGTGAATTGAATAAACTGAAAATAAACTTCAGTTGTCACTATCAGAATTTGAAGCTTTATGATTGGATGTTTATTGCTGAATTGAATCTTAGAAGTCGTGGTTAACACTTGCAAGGCTTGTACCCTTGATGTTTTATCAAAGAACTAAATATTTTCTGACACAATTTTACATCTTTTGTTGAGAGAGTTTTATTTCCACCAAAGACGTGGAAGCACTTGAAAACTCCTGCACCTTCTCCCACTTTGCAGCTCTGTAGTCTCCATTACTTTTTATTACACAACACTGTGAGTTCTGCTTTGAGTTAGGCCCAATCCCATTTCATATTTCTGCCCCCTACCCCTCGTTTTCAAGTGCCACCTTGCACGTCGTATCAGAGTTACAAAGGGTCCTAGGTTCTACAAAGTGGGACAACCATTCAAGACCCTGATACCTCATTGGTATGCTAGTGTTTACATAAAACGACACGAGTGTTGCCGGACATCACATATATACCTTCTTCTGCGGTCGTGATTTCTCCTGCACAACAAACATTCAAGACCCTGATACCTTATCAGTATGCTAGTGTTTATGTAAACCGACACAACCGGTGTTGCCAGATATTACAAATATTCCCTCCTCTGCAGTGGTGATTTTTCTTGCACGACCGACAGGCATCTTGTTATGGTTGTCAGGTTGTCACTGCCAGTAGCGCAGTAGTGGTGCTCTGCTGGCTAATGCTAACAACCCATGCTCCTACCGAGACATTGGCATACTAGTGATTTCTTTTGTTATGCATGTTATAAAGAAAAGGATGATAATACCTTGAAACAACATTAAACTAAGGTAATACGGAGGTTAACGTAATTTTTAAATCTTTCTTAACAAAGAAAATATATTTGTGGGTTTCTTTCGTTGCTTAAGCAGCCATCTTGTCAATGATTTGTCATAACACTCTGTATGGAGTGTCCCTCTTAAAAATCTCCATTTGTAGGGCCATTTAGCCCTAACATTTCGCCCTACGCCTCTATCCCTACAAGAATCGGGACACCCTACCTCTAAAAGTGAGCGCGCAAAACGGAGGGGTAAGGGCTAAGTGGTAGGGGCAAGTGGTGTGTTGAGATTGGGCCTTAACCTAAACAAGCTGTAGATTTCGGGCTTTGTTAGCTAGCCAACTCACCATTACCCTTAATGTAGCAAAGCAGATGATGTCAATGATAACATACGTTGATTAACGTTAGGTTCTACCACATACATTACTGCAGCAAATCAGATGCATTTACAACAGGTCACTGATAGATGGCCACAGATTATGGTTAGCTAGCTAACAAGCTGACATTATCTAAAACACAACGTACCAGTGGTAAAACAATTCATCAAAACACAGCACAGAACTAATTATGATTAAAATCTGACATATAAAAACGGCTAGCTGTTCACAGAACCTCCGATATGGCTGCCAGAAGGTGTGTTACATCAGAGAAAAAAAGCCCTTTATACAAACACATTCTGTTTCTGTGAGCTTTTGTCTCAGTTGAATACAGAGCTAGCATCTTAGTCCACCAGCTAGCTTTACTTGCCAACACTGATGTTGTGCTGTTGAAGAATAAAATTTCAGCCGAGTTTATTTTTGTATGTTCCCAGTTTTAAGACTATCCAAACCCGCTCAGACAAAAGTATTCGGAGGGTTGGCGTTAGTGGTCCAGGCTACCTTCTTTTCCTTTGCCTCTCGGTCAAATGTATCGTAAACTGAGTCCTTGGCGACTGTCTTTGCCTGCACAGGGATTTCTACCACCCCAATGTAGTTCTTTTTAGCCATCCGAGAGCTTGCTGTGATGGTGTACGCATTGCTGCGATAGCATTTCATGGACGACATGCAGAAGGTCTCCCTCATGCCCCTTCTGAAGTTTGCATTGTAGACAGAGTACAGGGTGGGCTTGGACGCTGTGGAGCTGAAGGAAATCCAGGCGATGGCTGTGAAGAACAGCAACCCCTGCCTACTGGGTCCCTCAGACTCCCTCGGGTGCCACAGCTGGGCGATGTAGAAGGGCGTCCAGGTGAGGAAAAAGACTGAATTGAGCATGAGGAACATCTTGATGGTCTTGACTTTAGTCCGTGGGACGATATTCATTGTCCGGCGCACTGTGTGGCCATCAGCGCTGATCCTCCAAATGTAGCGGACCACCCGCTGGTAGAATGACACGACTAGCGCCACCGGGACCAAAAAACCAAACAGGAGGTGAACGGCGGCATAGGCTATACTGCCCCAGCTGTCTGGGAGGAAAAAGTCACAATGACTGCTGTCTGTGGAGCCGTAAAAGAAGAGGCAGGGTGACACGAAGGCTGCGTCAAACAACCACGAGGCCAGGATCATCTTCTTGGCCTTCTCTCTCGACACCTTGAAGCTGAGCGGGTAGACGATTGTGTAGAAGCGGTCTACGGAGATGGAAAGCAAGACGTAGACCTGCACACCTGGGCAGAGGTGCTGCAGGTAGCGCACAGCCTTGCAGGCTGCGGCACTCAGCGGCCATCGTCCCGAGGCGACCTGCAGGAAGATAAAAGGGGCCCAACCCAGGCTCATGAGCAGGTCCGCACAGGCCATAGACACCACAAAGTAGTTGGTGGTGGACTGAGTCCGTCGGCTCCGGTGGATGACCAGGCAGACGAGGGCATTTCCCAAGATGGAGACCAACCAGAGAACCCCAAACACCAAGCCCAGGACGGCGACCTCGCCTGAGGTGAGCTCATAGGAGGCGGAGGTCTTGTTCCGCTGGCCGGAGGACGAGCCCTCGAGGCTGCAGAGGGGGGTTGTGGGTAAGGTTGCCAGGACAGTTGCGTTCTCCCTCTCAGAGTAGTTAAATGACATCTGATACGTGAAAGATGGAGAGTAAAGGGAGGGATTGACACCAACTGTGTTTGATGACTGGGCATACACCATAGCTATACTGCTGCACCAGAGAGGAGCTGAGGACACAAAGAAACAGAGTCACCGTTAGTACAGACATAGAGCTAACCAATGATCTTTTGGCCCCACAGCCTGGTGGCCTGCAATAGAGCTCCAAGGCCGGTAACAGAGCTCCATGGAGCTGCAAGGTACAACTTCAGACAGGAGGCAGAAGTGCCCCAAAGGCAGAAAGCCAGCCATGGAGCTCCACAGCCAATCTATCGGCTTCCTAGTGGGCCAAAACCATCGCGACAGCACTTTCTTTCTGATTAGATACAAGCAATCTACTACGTCACCCATACAGCTTGTTCAAAAATGTAAGTTTTGTTATCACAGAGAAAGTAAAGTCCCAAAAAAGGTAGCATTAGGTACCAGTACTGAATTCCAGGTACTGGAACTGCTGTTTAAATGTGAACCGTACCCAACCCTAGTAGTTTGTTGGCTGACTGGTAGGTTGAGGCCCGTTTCCACCGCAGGAACTTTGGGGTAATTTTACGGGGCCGGGGCCGTTGGTGCGTGTCTCCACCGCAGGTACCACCCCCGAAGGACAGAGTTCCGGAACTTTTACAGCTCGGTTAGCAACAACAGGTTAGCTCGTTCGGAACTTTTACAGCTCGGTTAGCAACAACAGGTTAGCTCGTTCATATAGCTTCCGCCGCCATGTAAAAAAAACTCACTAAATGGCCCGTGAAAAAAATATTTTTTCCAGCGGATATCTTAGTTACAACATGATTGAGCTAGCAAAGCAGTTTTGTGTGGCTATGTGTGGTATTTATTCAGTTTTGGGAAATCACGATGTCTAGAAAGCATCAGCTGACAGGGATAGCTAAAAGCAGCAGCAAAGCTAACATCAGGACGTCATCTGTTAAAAGCCTCCTGTTGTCGGATACGACATGAAACTACTCCAGTTAGCTCAATCATGTTGTAACTAAGACATCCGCTGGAAAAAATATTTTTTTCACGGGCCATTTAGTGAGTTATTACAGACACCGCTATCGGCTATCGGCTAACAGCTAACGGCGTCCCTACGTCGCCCCGGTCAAAATGGTCGCACAACGATTAAGTCACATCCAGAGCCCGTAACTTTACAGAAACCTTCCTCCTACTCCGCTCTCTCAGTGGAGACACAGCGGTTGAGAGGGCCGAGCGAGAGGACGTTCCTGTAGTAGTTCCTGCCCCCAAATAGTACCAGGAACTTCTTCAGTGGAAACGGGCCTTTGGTTAATGGGTTTGTTGGTATTTAAGTGATGTTCTGTAGTATTTAAAATAACCCTGATGAGGATGTTTTTCTTTGGTGAAGATATATACAGGGCTGATGGGACTGTTTCTAATTAAGAACGCCAACATCTGACAGAAACAGCAGCACGCCTCAGCTATCTTTAAATCTAATGGAGACGTATTTCCACTTCAGAAATCACATCTGGGGAAATGTAAAGTCTCAAGAGAATTAACGGTGTTAACATTTTCATTAATCTCCTGGAAACATCAGAGTGTTGTATTAAAACACGGAGTAACTCTTTGACTCTATTGTTCTAAATACGAGAACAACGTACCTTTTTCTAAAGACAACCACCTGTAACACCTCTGACCCAGCTGCTAATTCACAGCCTGTGCTGCCGGTTAATTTCATTAAACCTTCACAGGGATCCAGTTAAGTGTCTACAGAGATCCTGCTCTCCTCTGAGGTCAGCTTTAAAGGATGTGAAAGAAGCCCACGAGGCTTTTATCGCTGCCTTTGTGTTCACTCTGCTGGATGTCACCCATGGCAACCTAATCCAGCCTGACTGATGGTTAGTACATAAACCAGGTAAACCAGGCCGACACAACACTCGCAACCTCTGATATACTGTACCGTAAAGAGGAAGTAGAAAGCAGAATTAATGGGAATATTAAAGTATTGTGTGTTAGTATAGGACTGAAGTAAATGTACCCAGTTATTTTCAGCCACTTCAGTCCTGTACTAACACACAATACTTGAATATTCCCATTCTGAAAAAATGACTTTGTCCTACCTCTGGTTAAGGGGTAACCCTTTTTTTTTAACCAGAGGTAGGACAAGTCATTGTTTCGGAAGTCACAAGTAAGTCCCAAGTCTTTACACTCAAGTCCTTAGTCAAATGAGACAAGTCCAGAGTCAAGTCCCAAGTCAAAACAGAAAAGCCTGAGTCAAGTGCCAAATCAAGTATAGGGTTGCAACAGTGTGAGAATTCACAGTGCCATAACCGTCTCAGAAAATATCAAAATTGGTCATTGGTGTTAAGATCCATGTCGAACTGCAAGTTATTAGGGTCCGGGCAGCTAAGCTGTCAGGACACTATTGTAATTCTAGGTATTCTTCTTCTTTCTTCTTTCTTCTCCCGAGGAAATCATACTTCCCATGGGTGAAAACTCACCAAACTTTGCACAAAGGTCCAGTCTCATGCCAGATATCCTCAGCTGTAAACTCAAGCCAATAGTCCTGATGGTGGCGCTACAGCAAGCGTCTAAAGTTCAAAACTTTGAAAATTCATAACAAATCAACCATACGTGCTACAAC
>NC_065528.1:31250802-31289864 GCF_006386435.1 Epinephelus moara | reverse complement strand
CACATGAATTGTCACTGACTAATTAGCTCAGTGAGATAGAAATTGATTCTTAGTCTCAGAGGTTGTGAGTTCAAGCCTCAGCTGATGCAAAAGGTAGATTGTGTTGCTAAATTCCTAAATGTCTTCCAATTCTCCTGCTTGTTGCTCAGAATTGCCTAAAAATGCTTGGACCCGACCCATCACTGCGCAGCAGCTATAACTTTATTTTATTTCGTCAAGTCAGGTCTAAAGTCATCAAATGCTTGACTCAAGACTGACTCAAGTCTTGGTGAATTCACGACAGTAATTGGTGATTGGTGTAAAGTCGGAGTCGAGTTACAGGTTTGTTTGTTTTTTTAAGTTTTTTTAAAGTCATCAAATGCTTGACTCAAGTCTGACTCAAGTCTAAGTAAAATCATGCGCTACTGGTGTTTAAGTCCAAGTCGAGTTGCAACTTTGTTTTTTACTTTTGTCAAGGTCAGTCTCAAGTCATCAGATGTTTGACTCGAGGCTAACTCAAGTCCAAGTAAAGTCACGAGTCACTGGTGTTAAAGTCCAAGTTGAGTTGCAAGTTGTTTTTTAAATGTTTTTTATTTTGTAAAGTCCAGTCTAATGTCATCAAATAATTGTCTCAAGTCTGTCTCAAGCCCAAGTGAAGTCACGAGTCACTGGTGTTAAAGTTCAAGTCGAGTTGCAAGTTGTTGTTTTAATTTTTTTTTATTTTGTCAGGTCCAGTCTATCCATCCATCCATTTTCCGGGCTGGGTCGCGGGGGCAGCAGGCCAAGCAAAGCACCCCAGACGTCCCTCTCACCAGCAACACTTTCCAGCTCCTCCTGGAGGACCCCAAGGTGTTCCCAGGCCAGATGAGATATGTAATCCCTACAGTGTGTTCTGGGTCTGCCCCGGGGCCTCCTACCAGTGGGACGTGGCCGGAACACCTCCAGCGGGAGGCGCCCAGGAGGATCCTGATCAGACACCTGAGCCACCTCAACTGACCCCTTTCGACGAGAAGGAGCAGCGGCTCTACTCCGAGCTCCCAAGTCCAGTCTAACGTCATCAAATAATTGTGTCGAGTCTGACTCAAGCCCAAGTGAAGTCACGAGTCATTGGTGTTAAAGTCAGAGTCGAGTTGCAAGTTTAAAAAAAAACAAAAACAAAAAGATTTATCACATTTTTGACTCGTGTCTGATCCAAGTCCAAGTCATGTGACCCAAGTCCACACCTCTGCTACTGACTAATAATTTTCAACTCTGTGCATAAGTCCCTTAAATTTGTACTTAAGTGCAGTATGTGATTACTGTAACATTACATTATTGTACTCGTATAGTGGAGTATTTTCTATTACATGTTCCTGATATCAGTAGCTACTGTTTGACTGAGGGCCTGGAATCTATTTATATGCACACAACTGAAACACAACACTATTTTACATCTTTACATTTATCACCTTAAGACATTTAAGACAACAAACTTCCCTTAAAAAACACCTGAATCGTCTTCTCATCTGCACACAGACGCTTCAGCACAAACTGAGGCTCCTTTAAATCCAACCTGATCTCAGTGAAGAGTTAAACCTCCACATGGAAAAATACTGAGCACCAAAATCTGCTGTTTTACATCCTTAAGTTAATTATTTCACCTCATTTTAGTTCAAATATCTACATTTAAGGGGATTTTAAGGTGTAAAATGACACGATGCTGTTTCTTGAGCATCACAACATGATTCTGACGGACAGAGTAAATATACTTTGACTGTAGCTGATACGTGAACCTGCTGGAAAACAACATGGTGTTCACCTGGAGCTCACACAGAGTCAATATTTATTTAATATTTGAGAGCAAAATTTGATTGTTTTCGATGATTAAATATTAAAAATACACACATATGGTTCGTTTAAAAAAGGCTCCAGCTTATATTTGTGTCTTTAGAGCTTCTTAGTTTGGTCTATAGCTTTAAAAACATGTAATCAATCGATGATAAATCTAATAAACAAACAAATAAACAACCCGTGTCGCTCCCACAAACTGAGGGCAGATCAGCATCATGTATCCGGCCTACATCATGTCTGCTCCTGCATCTGATTCACCGCGATGGATGATGACTGATGCAGATTAATTATGAAAAGAAAAAAACATAATAAAATCGGAATTAATACATTAAAGACAATAACAGATTTTCTCCCCGGTGGTCCACAGGTGATGGAGCCGCCTGTAGACGCTGAAAAACGGCCTCTGACGTGTCGCTGATAATCGGGTCCGGTAAGTGAGGTGTGTGTGTGTGTGTGTGTGTGTGTGTGTGTGTGTGTGTGTGTGTGAGGTTAGATGTGGTGTTTTTATGGAGACTCACCGGTTCACAGCAGAGCGGGAACAAACGACTCATTTTGGTGTTTTTCCGTGATTCAGTTCGGCTGAAGGAGACGTGCTGGAGCGCGGAGGAAGAGGAGGAGGAGGAGGAAGAGGAGGAGGAGTTCCGTGAAGGCAGCAGACATCATGGCTGTTTGCTCGCTCTGTCTGTCAGTCTGTCTGTCTGTCTGTCAGTCCACCTGTGTGTGCTGTCTGTCCGTCTGTGTGCTCCACAGAGCAGCTGGAGGATGAAGCAGCAGCTGATGAAGAGGAGGATGGATGTTTTCTGACTAGCAGGGGCGGACCAACCAATTTCTGGGGCCCCAAAGCTGAAAGGAAAGACCCCCACTCCCCCCTCACACATCATATATATATATGTTTATACTGACTGCAGACAGATGCTGCTGTTTATTGACTGCAGCTAAAATGGGTTAAAATAATACTTTTGTTCACAGTGTGCGTTTTCTTCCAGATCTTAAATATAAAAGCACACATGCATATGGACAGTTAATGTGATTTACCTTTTAAATTACCAAACCATCCTGATGTAAATATTGTAACAATTGGGAATTATTTTGAACACAGTATATTTTGTAATTCCAAAACTCTAAAAACGATTCATTAGTTTATGTAGTTTTATTATTTTAATTCAATATATATACATATATATATATATATATATATATATATATACCCCCCACCTTTTTTTAAACTAAAAATAATATAAATGTCCCTCCCAGCATGCAACTTGTTCCTGGATTGTTACTGGTGTTATTGTGCTCTAAATTGTGCTCCATTGTTTTTATTAGTAAATTCTACGGTGGCCCTAAAGGGCAAATTACAATAACCAAAAAAAGGGGGGAAAAGCCACAAGAGGCTAAATACTAAAAAATACAAATTGAAACAAAATCAACAAAAGAGAAAACACAACAAAACACCACAACAAATAACAAAACAAATCTCAAACCACAATTCAAATCAAATCAATAAAAGAAAAAACAGTGACAAATCACAAAACACATGAAATCATAAAAGGAAAAATGAAAATGCTCCTTAGAGTGAACATTGAGGTATTAATTAAAAAGTAAAAAATAAATAAATAAATAAAAACAAAGAGAGGAATTTAACATTTAAAATAAAAATAAAAAAATCCTGCAGGAATCTTGTTTAAAATATTAGATTACTAACATTTCATACATTTTCATACCTTCTTGTTATACTTAATATTAGGCCTATACTTTAACTACAAACTACACCACTAACAAATTAATAATGAATATCTGAGCACATAAAGACAGTGCATAATAATTAAGTTATCCGTATCCTTCAAATCCCAATTAACATATAAGAACAGAAAAGTTGTCTTTTTATTTTAGTCCATCCTAGTTTAGTTATCAGGTATCATGATTATATCAGTCTGCTGTTAACAGATTTTATGTCCTGCTCTACTTCTACTGTTTTTTATTTTTGTATTTTCAGAACCTAATTTAACATGTAGAGTGTCTCTGCAGATAAAATATATTATTATTATTTTAAATGTAAATCAGCACTGATCGTGTTCATCATGCAAAGACTGAGGTCACCTCAGGTCTGCAAACCTCCCTCCTCCTCTTCCTCCTCCTCTTCAGCGGTGAGTACGACTCTTTATAGAATAAGGTGATTTTATTTATTATCAGGTTGATTTCATGTGAGGAGTGTGTGTGTGTGTGTGTGTGTGTGTGTGTGTGTGTGTGTGTGTGTGTGTGTGTGTGTGTGTGTGTGTGTGCTGCTGCCTGATCTATCAGCTGGATTAATTATGAATTATTGATAATTTTTTAGACAGTGTCACCTGTCGACCTTCACACACCGTGACGAGCTGCTCTCTCTGCAACACGTCCGCTCTTTAAAAGGAAATGATGCTGTCCATCTACAATTATTGGTCTGATGCTGACGGGGGTTTGCTGTCGCAGCATGTCGCCATAGCAACCGCAGCGCCGAGGAGACGGTGATTATCCAACAGGCCGGTCGCTACGGGAAACCAACAATGGTGCTGATGGGATGGAGGGAAGACAACAAACTGACCCTGAGTCCGTGACTCCACATGAACTTCATCAGGTTTCACACGTGTGATTTTAATTCATATTTTAAGTCATGTTAGAACCACAGTGTGTGATAAAACCTCACAGGTATGGAAGCTCAATGCTGCCAAGAAAAGAAAAAATAAAGAAAGAACCCGAGTCAAAATTATAACATGGTAAGTTAAAAGAATGACTTTTTAAACAGAAATTATTATTTGAGTAAAATAAAAGTCTTATTGTGTCAGTTGACCTATTGTCTCATAATTTGTTTTGGTAAGTAACTTCTTTAAGTATTTTGTTATTCTGACTTAAAAAGAAAAGTTTTTTTAATCTAAATAGTAAAAAAAAAACAGTTTCATAATTATGACTTTGACAATCCAACCTTTTTAAACTTAAACTTTTGACTTGAATTTTGGTCTCTGATAATAACAATAATTTGACTTAAATAGTAAAAATGTTTCATTTAGTATCAGATAAATTTGACTTACAATGTGATTTTTTTTCACATTAACATTTCTAAGATGTAATTTAAATTCATATCGAACTACAATATGTAATAAAACTTCAGAGTTATAGAAGCTCATTTCTGCCAAGAAAAGAAAAAAGCGAATATAGATGAAATGCGCCAAAATTATGATGGCAAGTTAAAAGTATTGCCTTTACAGAAGAAATTAATATATGTACCAAAAATTGCATCAAGTCAAAAATATTGGATGGTAAATTGACTTAATTGTCTCACAATTTTAACTTGGTAAGTAATTTTTTTTTTATTTAAAATTATTATTTTTTTGACTCAATATGTCACAGCTTTTTAAAAAAAAAAAATCAAAGTTTTAAATTACAATTGCAGATTTTTGACTTATAGAGTGCTGCAGTCCTAAAACCTGTAAATGAGTTAGCATTTTAGCACTTCGGGCTCCTTTATCCTAAAGTCAACTGTTATTTGTTGTATGACATAAAATACATCAGTAAATATCCCCGTCTGAATTGTAAAGTTTTTACGTGTCTTAAAAAAGGCAGTTGCTAACAAGTGGCTAAATGAGCGTACAAAACGTCATCACGCCGGACATGGCTTAACAGCCTCGTTGTGGTGGCGACATTAAGTCATGTGACTGTAGTATAGTTTGGTTATAGCTTAACGTTAGCTTTTTACTTCTGGCAATTGTATTTAGGCTTAAAAATCATAAAGGTGGTGTTTATTTGTGAAGATTATCTTAAAGAACAAACAAACACATACAATACACTGTATTCACGTGCAGCAGGATCCAAACACATTTGGAGGCATGAGGACATAAAATGCCACAAAAAAGAAATCAGCCATACAATGCTCCATAAGAATTAATTTCAATTAAAATTTGTACATACCGAAAATGGTGAGTTATTCACATATCGATAAACATTCTAGTATAAAACATGTTTAGACATCATGTTTCCTGTAGAGTGTGATCAGACTGAAGTTGGGTTTGGTGTCTTCCAGCTCTGCAGCAGCTCCGAGCTTTGATCGTTTCATTCTCATTCATCAGGCTGACTCAACCATGCGTGCTAATTGCTCCAGTATGAAAAACCTTTCAGTTTTCTTCTGCTTTCATCACATCCATTGTCCCCCGTCTGCTCACCGTCCTGTAACTGCAGGCTCAGGAAGGAATTCAAACGCTGCACGGACAAAAACTGCAGGAGACTCAGCTGATTAATGAACTCACCAAACTTCAGGGGGAAATCACCAAATAAGATGCAACCTGTCTTTTTCATCTGCTGAGAGTTGTGACCACACCAGACCTGCTGGTTTAAGCTGTGATTACAAAACACTGATTAAAAAGTCTTGTAAATCAGCAATTTATGTAGCTCACTTTTACGTTTAAACAGTTTGAAAATACAAGCAAGAGCCTGTCGTGTTCTGAAAGCTCAGAAGTTAACTTTGGAGAACCACAGAGTTTACTACTGGGCCCACTGCTGTTCCCTAGATGTTTCCATTTCAGAAAATGTCCTATGATTTTACATTAATACCAAGAGCTACAAAATTAGCGGACATACAAATAGCTCAGAAATACCAAGTAAAATATTACTATGTAATGGAAATAATAATAATTAAAACTTAAATTTAAGTGCAAACCATCTTTTTTTCTTTAAAAACAAAAATCAAATTCATCCATCTTGTACAAAAAAATATATTAAAGTGTCATTGTGTGTAAAATATAAAATAAAGAAACATCAATATTAGTAGAGACAAACAGAAATTAAAATAGAGATTAAAGTTTTACTTTCTATTTTTTAAAAGAATAAACATTTTGACATAATAGCTCATAATTTTGATTTATGAGTTCATGAATTGAATATGTGAATATGAAGTTTATTAATTAATTTATTTACACTTAATCTATTTCAGTTCGAACCTCTTTACAGTCGGTACAGTTGTTTTTTAAGGGTGCCTGCGCCTTTAAGAAGCCTGTTGAGTTCATTTGACTGGAGCTTCAGTGACAACATCCTTTTATTTATTTATTTATTTATTTGTACATATAATTTATATATTTACCTGCAGTATTTGTCTCCCATATAATAAACCTGACCTGACAGTGTGAACCTCTTAACAGTCGCTACAGTTGTTTCTAATGGTGCCTGTTTCTTTAAGAAGTCTGTTGAGGTCATTTGACTGGAGCTTCAATAAAAAAACATCCTTTTTTTCTTTTATTTATATTGTAACGTCTCATCTATTTTTTCTCAGCAGAATTTTCCTTCCATACCATAAACCTGACCTGACAGTGTGAACCTCTTTACAGTCAGTACAGTTGTTTTTGACGGTGTCTGCGCCTTTAAGAAGCTTGATGACATCCTGTTATTTATTAATTAATTTTTTACCATTTATCTATTTCATTCCCGACAGTATTTGTCTTCTATACCATTAACCTGACCTCAGAGTTTGAAACTCTTTACAGCTGCTACAGTTGTTTTTTAACGGTAACTCCACTGTTAAAAGAAGAGTGTTGAGTTAATTTGAGTCGATCTTTTATGACAACATCCTTTTTTTTAACATTTAATCAATTTAATTCCCGACAGTATTTGTCTTCCATATAATAAACCTGACCTGACAGTGTGAACCTCTTTACAGTCGGTACAGTTATTTTTGATGGTGCCTGCATCTTTAAGGAGCCTGATGACATTCTTTTATTTATTAATTAATCAATAATTGACATTTAATGTATTTATTTCCCGGCAGTATTTGTCCTCCATACCATAAACCTGACCTGACAGTGTGAACCTCTTTACAGTCGGTACAGTTCTTTTTAAGGGTACCTGCGCCTTTAAGAAGCCTGATGACATTCTTTTATTAATTACTTAATTAATTAATTAATTAATTTGTTAACATTTAATGTATTCATTTCCAGGCAGTATTTGTGCTCCATACCATAAACCTGACCTGACAGTGTGGACCACTTTACAGTTGGTACAGTTATTTTTAAGGGTGCCTGCGCCTTTAAGAAGCCTGATGATGTTCTTTTATTAATTACTTAATTAATCAATTAATTTATTTATTAACATATAATTTACTCATTTCCAGGCAGTATTTGTCCTCCATACCATAAACCTGACCTGACAGTGTGAACCCCTTTACAGTCGGTACAGTTGATTTGAAGGGTGCCTGCGCCTTTAAGAAGCCTGATGACGTTCTTTTATTAGTTACTTAATTAATTAATTAATTTAATTGTTAACATTTAATCTATTCATTTCCAGGCAGTATTTGTCCTCCATACCATAAACCTGACCTGACAGTGTGAACCCCCTTACAGTCTGTACAGTTGTTTTTAAGGGTGCCTGCGCCTTTAAGAAGCTTGATGACGTTATTTTATTAATTAATTAATTAATTAATTAATTAATTTATTAACATTTAATCTATTCATTTCCAGGCAGTATTTGTCCTCCATACCATAAACCTGACCTGACAGTGTGAACCTCTTTACAGTCGGTACAGTTGTTTTTAAGGGTGCCTGCGCCTTTAAGAAGCCTGTTGAGTTCATTTGACTGGAGCTTCGATGACGACATCCTTTTATTTTTAACGCAGTGACCTCATCTCTTATGGCAGCAGGAGGACTTCACCAACCGAATCACCCTCTTCTTCTCCTCTTCAGCTCCAACTTTACCGCTTCTACTTTCTCTTCTTTAAAACTCACACACAGTCAGACTCCATCTTTAAACCGGCCCACACGGCTGAAGAGCCGTTTGGACTTTTGACGTCGAATTTTCAAACGGTGAGTGAACCGAAATTTCTGGTTTAAAGTCTATAAATCACCATCTGGTAAAGTTCCGTTAACGGGGGCCTAACGTTAAAGTTTAGTCCGTGTGTGTGTTGACCCGAGCACCGTGTGTGAGTGTGTAACGACAGGAACATGAAGAAGGAAAATGTCGCTGTAGTTTAAGGTTGTTTTCACAGGAGTCGGCCTGGCGGTCAGTCGGTCGGTAACATCGAAACACACCAACAAAATGTCAGAGAGCAGCTAGCTAACGTTAACGCTAACGTAACGGCTGAAAATGTCGCCCAAATACCTCCACAAGTTCACACACACTCTGTCATACACACAGTTACTCCTCACACACTGCTCACATAACTTTATATTAACTGACAGTAAAGTTAAATCTCACATTTTCAATAATCTCCTCTAACGTCAAACCTCATTTAAATAACAGGAGTTATTAGTTGGTGGAGTACACGTTACTTTTGCGTTACTTTATGAGACCAACAGTGTTTGACCAATGTTTAATATATGTAACTTAACTTCAGAGGAAACTTCAACACAAGTTAACATCTTATTTTGCACAGAATTCACGTAGAAGTTGACCCACACTCATTTCATACACTTATTTACTTTTCAAATACTTTATATTAGCTTTTAGTTAATGAAGTATGCGTTCCTTTTACGTTACTTTATCACAATAACTTAAATGAATCCCTTAATGTATTATGTAATATATACTTTACATTAACTTCAGTAGTAACTCCAGTTTGAGTTAATGTCTTGTTTTGAAGAGAAATTCATGTAGAATGTGACTTATACTCATGTCATACACTTCTTTACTCTTTAAAAACTGTTCACACAACTTTTTATTAGCTGACATTAAAGTTAAGTCTTACATCTCCAATGATCTCCCCCAATTCAAAACCTACTTTAAATAAAATGAATTTTTAAGTAAATGCAGTATACATTACTTAAACAAATCCCTTAAGGTTTGATCAGTGTGTATTTTACATAACTTATATTAAGAACAGAAGAAACTCCAACATTAGTTCACATCTTATTTTTGCAGAGACATTCATGTAGAAGTTGACCCACACTCATTTCATACACATATTTACTCTTTAAATACTGTTCCCTTAACTTTATGTTAGCTGACATTTAAGTTAAATCTTACATTTCTAATGATCTCCCTCCAATGCCAAACCTCCTTTAAATAACAGGAGTTTTTAAGTACATGTAGTATACATTACCTTATGGTACCAACTTAAACAAATCCCTTAAGGTTTGATCAAGGTGTATTTTATATAACTTCAGTTCAGAAGAAATTCCAACATGAGTTAACATCTTATTTAGTATAGAAATTCATGTAGAATCATGTCATACACATATTTACTCTTTAAAAACTGTTCCCTTAACTTCATATTAGCTGACATTAAAGTTAAGTCATACATTTCCAGTCCTCTTCCTCTAATGCTAACCTCCTTAAAATAGTCTTTAAGTACGTGCAGTATACACTACTTTATGATACCAACTTAAACAAATCCCTTAATGTTTGATCAATGTTTAATCAATATAACTTATATTAACTTAAGAAGAAACTCCAACATGAGTTAACATCTTATTTTGCATAGAAATTCATGTAGAAGTTGACCCATACTCATGTCATACACTTATTTACTCTTTATTAGCTGACATTGACGATAAATCTTCCAATAATCTCCTTCCAATGCCAAACGTCCTTTAAATATGTGGAGTTTTTACTAGATGGAATGTATATTACTTTTATTTGCTTCATAATACCAGCTTTAACAAATCCCTTAATGTTTGATCAGTGTTTAATATATCTAACTTAACTTTAGAAGAAACTCCAACATAAGTTAACATCTTATTTTGTTTAGTAATTTGTGTAGAAGTTGACTTGTACTCATTTGATACACATATTTACTCTTTAAATATTGTTTACATAACTTTTTTTTTTAGCTGACATTGTTGTTAAATCTATATAACTGGTGTCGTGAATGTTAGAAGAAAATGTCATCCAAATGTTTAAGTTCTTTTAAAGGTTGACCCAAATTATTTTATACTCATATTTACTTCTTAAATACTGTTTACACAACTTTATGTCAGCTTATATTAAAGTAGATCGTCTGCTAATCTCCTCGTAATGCCAAACCCCCTTTAAATACTAAGAGTTTTTAGTAGATGGATTGTAAGAAGCTTTTATGGTACTTTATGATACCATCTTAAACAAAACCCTTATTTTTTATTAAGTGTTTGTGATATGTACAGTAACTAATATCATGAAAGATAGACAAAAATTAGGTCCAAATTGTGTAAAAGTTTATACACATTTTAAAATTCCTTAATTTCAAAAGTCTTAATTTTCAGTTTTGGGGATGTTTACCTAAGGAGCTCAATTTGTCACATCATAACGGGAAAATGGACAAAGTTAATCATTTTACGTTAATAACCCGGTGATGTACATCACAACTCACTTTATTTTAGAGCTGATTGATGATTAAGTGCACCCCTTAAAAATCCATCATCAAATTTTAATAGTTTACTTCAAAAAATTTTTTTTAAATGGCATTTATTGGAAAATTAAGGACATTTAAGGGATACAGTACTGATTTTTGGTCATGGAAGTGGTGCGTTAAATCAGTGTGTAAACATATTTAATCTAGGAGAGATAATTTTAAAGGTGAAACTATCGCTTTGTAATAAATGTACTTTATCTTTCCGCTCCAACGCTTCATATTAAGAGATGTGATGTGTGTTTTATGGTCATAAATTTACCTAATTGCTGACTGAGGGGCAAAAAATTTCCCCTAATAAACGGATTTTTTTATTTCACTTTGAGCAGCAGAAATGGTGGTATCGATGACGATAATTCTCATTATGTGTATTTATTAAAATGTACATTTAGTGTCAAGTCACACACACCGGGTCACACTGTGACACTGCTGCTCATTATTTTTTATTGTATCCTGTGATTATAGTTTCGGCTCATTGAGGAAGTCGGCGTTCAGCTGTGAGAATCGACAGGGTTTGTTTTTCGCAGCGAGCAGATTTAAAGGTCACATTTTAAAATCTGCGTGTAAACATGAGCGTGATGGAGCTGTGTGGAGGTAGAGGTGTTGCTGTACCTGATGATCAGGTTTTTGGTGGATTGTTGTCTGTTCAGTTATGAAAACCCAACAACACTTGTGTGTGTTGATTTTTATTTTCACAAGGAACTGAGAGTTATCTGAACTGGGTTGGACTTTATTTAATAGATAAGGGAGTTTTTAAAAATGTCCTTTTTCTGTGGGAACCAATGGGCTTGAAGCTGAGAGCCACAGACAGGAAGTCAGATAGTGCTGATAGACGGACTAACACAGGATTTGTTGAAAATAACATCAGACTTCTACTTAAAAAAGCAATGATAACAGCTTTATGTAATACTTGAAGCCATTAGAGATATTTATTGATTTATGTTTGCCCCTGAAAACTGAGAATTAAACACCTTTGCTATAAGATTTTATTTAGATTTCTCAATATATCTGTACACTTCCCCACATCAACATATGCCAACGTTTTGCCGGCAAGTGTAGTTGTCCAGCAAGTCAAAATATCAACGGCCAAATGTCTGGTGGGAAATATGCTAAATAGATTCATTAATAGCATATTAAATAGCCTAATATTGTGTGACCAATAAGACGTAATGTAACATAAGGTAAGGTATCACTTTAATGTCCCTGAGGGGCAATTTGAGATACAGACAGGAGTCACAAGTACACGAAAACATACAGTACAGTACGGTACAAATACATAACACACAGTATCCAGTGTCACACACTGTCAGGTAAATCATGGACATTAAGGGTCAGTGCTTCTTAAGATAAGCAATAGCAGATGGGACAAAAGACGATATGATATATGTTCACCAACTTAAATATAAACTTGCAGACCAGAGTGCGACCCTGCCTCTTCAGAGAAATCACCACATCCATGGCAGTTAGTGTGTTCAGTGCAGATGGCTTCACGGATCATGTTCTCCAGGAAAACCTTTAGTACACGATGGGTCTCCTCGTAGATCAGACCAGAAGTAGCCTTCACCACAGTGAGCCAGATGGCAGATATCAGCCCGTCTTTTTTGTGTATTTTATCACTGTTTAAATGTAGGCTATTTAAAAAATGTTTGGTAGTTCTTCTATATGGCTGGAATTCTGGAATATTGATGACCATAGAAAGAATTGTAAACTCTAGTTGATGTTAAAATAGGGCTTAAATGATTACGATACTGATAATACTAGTGCCCTTAAAGTGATACTGATACCAATAAAGTCCTTCATTTGATAAATCGTTTCGGTATCAATTTGAGTTTGTTAGGACTGTTAAAAAGCTTGGTGTTGGATGTTAGCCACTGCTGCTGTGTTAGCTCGTGTTTACAGGGCAGACGTTAAACTGACTGTTTGCCACAAGGAGACAGGAGATGGCTCTTGAGAAGGCAGCAACAGAAAGTTTACTAATCTGGCAGGAAGTCGGGGTGGTATGGGATTAGACCCTGGTGCAAAAAGGACCAAATGCAGGCATTGTTTGACTGGAGATGTTTCGATAATACTTGGTGCTGGGTTATTTTGGTCGATACCTTAAAGGTCTTGAGTCCTGGGCTACAGATATAAGTGAGTCCAGGTGGTTTCAATATGATCTCAGTCAGTTCATTCAGACACAACAGACCACACATATCAGCCTGAAACACCAGATACTTCCAAACACCCTTTTTCTTTAAGTATCTTGTATGTTCAGACCCTGGCTGCTTCGTTGACGGTGTGGTGACTTGAGGTTCGGCCATAGGCGTCCACATGAGAGATGAAGTCCAGGATTATGAGGCTCAAGGCGGGATGATATCACAGCTCTGGATGAGAACATGGCGTCTGTTTGGCAGTGAGCTGCAGGGCTGATCCTCTGTTTGGACTCTACAAACAGATTTTTGTTTTAAAAACTTCAAACTTCAGCACAGATTAGTTAAATGTCCTATTTTTAACACATTAACAGAAGCCTTTTTGTGTATGAAATGGGTCAAACTGTAGTTAAAAATACAAATATGTTTGTTTTGTAATAGGAGTATGCTCATAACTGTTTGGCTGTATGGATCAGCTGTAGTCTCAGTTAAAGTTAAAACTTAAATCAATCGTCAGACAAAGATCATTCACTGACGGACTCAACAACCTGACCAAACGGTTCATTAGTAGCTTCTCTGGAGCTCTCAATCACATTGCTTGATCTTCATCAGTACACAGAGCAGTAGATATTTAAATTCTGATACTTCTTTGTACTTTAAGGACTTGTTGTTCATGGTGGCTCTGAAGTTTTAGTGTGCAGGATTTCTGGGGTTTAGTGGCATATATTGGTGAGGGCTGCAGATTGCAACCAGCTGAAACTTCTGCTTAGAAATCCTTCAGTGTTCTTTATTCAGGAGGTTTTTATCGACAGCTGAATTATCCACAGAGATCTTTTCCTCTCCAAAACAAACGCACCCAGTGATTTATGTTGGTAAAAACACAGAATGAAGCAGTTTTATGTTGCAAATCAGTGTTTATTCGACCATGCTTGTTGCAGATGGGCCTCTAACTATGGTGGCTGATGCGAAAACACAAATAGAGTGTGCCAGGGCTGACGTCAAAACCCGAAGTTTAGCATCGCGCTGGTTCCCAGAAGAGAAAGTGAATGTGATTTTTGCATTGCGTTTTGGATTATGTCAGAAAATAAGCTCTGTGGCTAACACAAGTTTATGATACTTACAGGTTTTGTTCAGCGAGATAATCTTCACATATGAACACCTTTCATACCGCATTTGAAGCTTAAATGCGATCGCCAGAAGTAAAAAGCTAATGTTAGGCTTTAACGGACTACATGACTACTCCACGGTCGCATGACTCTTGACGTCACCGCCACTAAGCTTTCAACTGATTTCGGCCGCTTTATTTTAAAAACATTGTATAATGGGGAAATCGGACTGTTTAAGCTAAATAAGAAGCTGTAATGGCGCACTGCCAGCACTCTCGTCTGTTCGGAGGTGATGACGTTTTATGTCCCCGACAGGGTTTGTAGTCGTATTGAGCAACTTGTTAGCAACCGCCTTTTTACGACACGTAAAAGCTTCAAAATTCACAAGTAGGGTATTTACTGACGTGTTCCATGTCATAGAACAAAACCTGAAACTCGCTTAAGCTTTTGTTAACCACAGACCTTAGATAAGAGAACCAGAAGTGCTAAAAGCGCTAACGGAGTTCCGGGTTTACTGACACACTCTATTGCTCAATCTAAAGCCAGTGTTTGGTTTGTCCGTTCTGGGCTACTGTAGAAACATGATACTCTCTAAACAGCTCATTCCAAGGTAACGAGAACACAACAATTTTTATTTTTCAGGTGATTATACACTATAATAAAAACATACGTACTATAGGGCTGCAAAGATTAGTCGACTAATCGATTACTAATCGACTATTAAAATAATCGGTGACTATTTTAGTTTAGTCTTTTTTCATACAAAAGTACTATAAAAGTACCCCAAAATACTCTTCAATACTCACGTTCAAATATTGGCAGCTTTACACACTTTCCCATGACGGTGAACTAAAACCCTCTGGTGTGAGTACGAAACAAGACATTAGGATTAGCATTGGGAGAGACAGACCAGCATTTTTCAACATTTTTCAACATTTTAACACATTTTTCAATAAAATGATTTGTCGACTAATCAAAACAATCAACAGATTAGTCGACAATAAAAATAATCGTTAGTTGCAGCCCTAACGTACTATGAGTGTGCTTTTTGCAGCTTGCTTCATCATTTTTTAACTGTAGCAAGGAACCCAGCAAATCACTGATGCTGATAATAAGAGAAACTCTAATACTGTGGTATTTTCGGAGACGGTTGTGGTACCACAAAAATATCATACAGTTGCAACCCTAGTTCAGACTTATTTAATGATGAGTTGAGGACAGTTTGAGGATCTACTGTCAGTCGTCCGGCCTAATTATGAGGCTACAACTTGTTCAGATAAGTCTTGCAGCTTGTCCACGAGGGTGACGCTGAAGGTGAGCTAACGTTAGCTTAACTCAAACCATGTATGCTTCCACTTGTCATTGCCACTACAGACTACAGCTCGGTCTCTCAATTCAGTCAATTAGGCAATGAAAGAAAAGAAACACAGATGATTTCGGACACTTATTCCAGTTGAGTTGAAGTTTAGAGCGCTTCTGCAAAAGTGCAACGCGCATAAAGTGGAAAAACGCAAAACACTTTACTGTCAGTGAAAACAATTACAAAAAGGCACCCAGGCTGCTGAAACATACTCCGTCTGATCAGGACCTTTGTCTCGATTTTTCTAAACTTGTAAAAACTTGACATTGTGACGTGCTGCTCTGAGTAATAACGATCAACCACGCACTCACTAAATGGATCCTGACACATCTCTCCTCTTCATTAATGTTGTTAATAGACAAACCAGCAGTTCACACCCCGGGGGTCGGAAGCAAATAAGAGATCACAAGATAAATCTGAGGAGTCGAGAGCCAAAGAAACACTTTTCTGCTACTCAAAGTGATGTTTCGTTTTCAAGTGAATTATGAGATAATTTTGTCTCCAGGCCTCTAAAAATAAAAAGAAGGAACATCTCTCCTCTCTTTGAAGGAGCAGCATTATATTTAATTTCAATTTTATTATATTGTGGCTTTTTACCAGGAAAATCCCTTTTCAGAAATTTCCAGTCATGACCTGAGCATAACGGATTGATATTAGTGGCTGATAATGACCATTATAATTTTAGTTCTGATGCTTTGAGAATGCCTGAAAAGCTGCATTTTTTATATATTAAATTATTTCCTTATGTCAGCTTTAGTATGTTGTTTATATTTGTGAACCAGTTTGAGGTGTAACTTCCTGATACGTCAGTTAGCAGCTCTGCTATTTAAAATATTATCCGTGTTTGTTCTTGTTGAGGTGAGCTCAGCCTCACCTGTCTGTCTCTGATGTCAGCGAGGGGTTAAAGTCCTCTGATTGGCTGCTATCACAGCTTAGTTATTAACCTTTGGTCAGAGTCGTCAGACAGGTTGAACTCTCAACCACACCTGCTGTCGGTGTAACCAGGAAACACTTTATCTGATTAATACCAAAACGATGAGACCTGGTTTTCTTGTGACCTGATTGGAGTTGAAGCTGCCGCTCCTCTTTCTGCTGTGATTTTTATCTCGTATATGTCCAAAAAGGCAAACATTCGTTCCCGTGGATGTGTCTCTAGATTTAAAAGTTTGTTCATAAACAACTTTTACTGCTGAGTCACTTTATGAGCTGCAGAGGAAGTTGGAGGGAATATTTGGAGATCAAAACTACTTTACGTCATCTTTTTTATGAGCTCCCTCTGAGTTAGAAACTTTCTCTCAACAGAATAAATTCATCCTTTGGTCACAAGGGTCAGCTGTTTCTTAAATAAATTGTATTATATAAAGGGCCTAAATTAGAAAGCAAAGTAGTTTGATATTTGTCCTGTGTGTGTGAGGCTTATAAAACCATATTCTCTGAACACAAAATAAGCTCTTCCACCATTTTATCAGATCTTCTTCTTTTGTTTAAACAATATATTTATTATCCATTGCCTTATTTAAACGCAAAAAATACATAGGAAACAAATCTGTGTAAATTAAATGATACATCAGGACACCAAGAACAAGTTCCTTCTGAGACAAAAGACAGTCTTTTTATTAGGGACAGCATAGTATCATTATATTTTTGTGGCAATATCGTATTGTCACACAGTGTCAAGTGTCGATTTTTTAAAATGTGTGTGTATATATTATAAATATGACAAATACAAATGAAACTCCAGGTCACAGCCTAGAATAATATAATCAGTCGCTTTTTCAGTCCACTAGACACATTTTGCTGCAATATAATGGCTGAAATGAGATTAACAGACTGAAAACTTTACGGTATTGGATAAAACAGATGTTGACAAAGTTTTCCAGTTGAAAAAAGGTAATAAGTCGCAATATATTTTATCGCAATACTACTCAGCATATCACAACATATTTAAAATCGCACTAATATTGTAATGTGACTCAAGTATCGTGATAATATCGTATCGTGGATTCCCACCCCTACTTTTTATACGTTGCTAATCTGTAATGGAACAATTTTTCATTAAAGATAAAAACTAATGTTTAACCTGCCAAACACATTGTTAAATAAGCTGCTGTACTTTGGGATGCAGAAAACTATCTGTCATTATTTATTCTTTTTAGAAAGTTATATTCTTCTGATTACAACCTGAATATAAAAACTACTTTTGTATGTTTTCAGGTCGTTCTTCCTTCCATCCATCCGTCTGTCCCATTCTTGTGAACACAATTAGCTCAGGAATGCCTCAAGGTGATTTTCCTTGCATTCAACACATTAGATGTTGGTGGGCATTCCTGTGAACAATCAATTTTTTTCAAATTTGGCGCAAACGTTCACTTGGAATCAAGAATGAACGGATTAGATTTTGATGGTCAAAGATCACTGTGACCTTGTCTGTCTATTTTTTTGAGAACACCATGCGGAATTTTCTTTTTAGATTTGGCACAAACGTCGACATTGAGTCAAAGATGAACTGATTAGAATTTTGTGGTCAAAGGTCAAGGTCACTGTGACCTCACAAAATATGTCTCTGGCCAAAACTCAGGAACTCATTCACTGATTATAACAAAAGTGTTACACAGATGTCAGATATAATGGATATAATGATGAAGTGAGGACATTTTATATCCAAAAGGTCAAAGTGCAGCTTCACCGTGAGGTCATAATGTTCTGCAAAAACAATTATCTGGCCATTTTTCAACATCATATCTCAGGAACAGAAGGGGAGACATTTGTTCAGATACTGAAATGGTGACAGTAATATTGAAACTGTGCTGATTGTGTAGATCTTATGTGTGTGAAGTGTCCATGTTTTAAAGCGTTGTCAACTATCGTGGACAGACATGGATGTAATCTGTAACTCAACTGGTTGGTGTAGCCGCACAGCTGCGACACCATAATTCTAGTTGTAACTTTTGTTTACTCTTGTCATTATCATTTTTGGTGGGTAAGAAAATCAAATCAGAAATTGAACCACCATTGAACTGCGTGGACCACATGAATGAATAATGTTACACTCAGTATTTGGGGCAAGCTCACGGACAGATCCAGAAGTCTTGACCCTCTGTAACCTCTGTGAAACATCACCATTATACAGATATATTTTTATGTGCGTGTCTGTCTGATACGGGATAAGACTCTGATGCCATCTGTTCGGAGGATTTTGTAGCTGGTAATTTGACTGAGATCAGATGTCTGCAGAGGAATGTCCCGGCTTGAAAAAACATAATTGAATCTGTTTTATTCTGTGAAGTGGAACATGATGTTAGAGATGCAGCCTCGGGCTGCAGCTGCCTGTTTGGACGCTTCAGATGGTTTGAAAGTATTTTAACTGATTCTGCTTCAGAACACACAGACAGAGGTTTGTTATTATTTTACGCCACTGTCTTCTTTTGTTGCAGCACTTTGTGCTACTGCCACTCACAGTCTCTCATTAGCTTTGAATATGCATGGATTGCTTTTGTTCAGAATGACTACGACTGTTTGGAAGTGAGATTTTTTGCTGCAGGAATGAAGTTTTTTGTTTATCACCCTGGTTCCCTCATCAAAAAGCCTTTGAGTATATTATAATACTTGCACATTTTGTACAGCAAGATAATCACATACAAACATAATCACATATTAACACAACTTCTATTATTTTTGAAGTGTAAATGCAGTCGCCAGAGGTAAAAAGCTAACATTAGGTTATAAACAAACGACACCACAGTCGCATGACTTAATGTCGCCACCACAATGAGACTGTAAAGCTCTCTATAGTCTCATTTAGTCACTTGATGAGAACAGTCTTTTTTGAAAGACACATCAATACTTCAAAACTCATTAGTGGGGTATTTACCTACATATTTTATGTCGTAGGACAAAATGTGAAAGTTTCTTAAGCTTGTGTTAACCACAGAAATTGTTTCAGGCATCAAACTAAAAACTCAAGTACAATAAAAATGTTTCCGAATAACCTAGAATAGCTAATTTCGTAACAAAATCTTCATTGATATTTGCTCAGCGCTGCCTAGTCTGGCAGTTTGACTGCAGTTGATGGAAAGATTGACATGGTTGACTTGTATACACGACATTTTCATCCCATCTGACAGTCACTATGTGAGATTAGGCAAGGGTGGAGTCATAAAATTGTGTCGTGACTTGGCTGACAGACGTGACAGACTACATGTTGGTTAGCGATAGGGTTGGGTCGGTATGAGAAAAAAAATAACGGTCAGGTTTTTGTGAAAAACCGCATCAAGTTGGTAATACAAGATTTTCGCCACTTGGGGGCGCAGTTGACTCATTTAAAATAAAAAAACGACACGTTGTTTCTTTTATTCCTTACAAATAAAATGTGCAGGTTTAGCTTACTCAATCAGTGCAAACAAGGGTTGCCGCCTTCGTCTGGCTCAAAGCCAAAGTGTTGTCATAGTGGCGCATTCTTTGATTTCTTCGAGACTAAATTGTCCGCCATTATCGACTCCCCGTCACTGTTAAACAAACCCCAGGCTACAGTAGAGGCCTCGGCGCACTTGCACTTGCACCCCCTAGCTCAGTCCCCGAGAACCGACCCAAATCTAGTTAGCAATCAGTCATCCCTGGTCATCTTTAATGACGTGTGTGATGTTATCAGGTTATTCTTGTCCTAATTTTGAATAAGGAATAAAAAGGTGTTTGCAGCCTTAGTAAGAGTATATCTGATAATATGTCTAATACAATTAATTTGTAATTTTCACATTCTTTGTAGTTGTCTTAGCATCGCTTATGTCCCCTTTGGATAGAGCAGTTACCCCCTACAGAATCTCCCAGACAGTCCTGAATCCTGAGAATATAAAACCTCCTAAAAGCAGCAGACGAAGTGAAGAGTTGTGTGTGTCTGCGTTTTAAATATGTGACTCCATTCATTCAGTCTGGAGTGGAACACTGAAACAAAGTTTGAGGACACGTGTCAGATTTATTTTGTTTGGAGCTGGTTGTGAATTTTCTGGGCTCACAGTGTGTGTGTGTGTGTGTGTGTGTGTGTGTGTTGGTGTGTGGGCCGCTGGAGGAGGAACATGTTTGGGGATTTTCTTTTTTGTGTTGAGTCGACTCTGTAACTGCTGGTTTTACAACACAAGGGAATTTCCTGCTGCTGCAGATCTCTGAGTCAGTGTGAGGAGAGAGGAGCGCTTAACAGGAAGTTAAAAAGATCAACTTCAATCAGCGACTTCGGAGCGGACGCAGTGTTTTTATTAGATTCTGTACTTTAATTTGAAGGTGGTAAAACCAGGAGTTTCTCTGTTAAAGTTGCCTCAGAGATCACTTACCTATCAGTCAAACAACCTCCAGTATTCTGCTTTAAGATGATGAAAGTTTCTGTAGATGGCGCTCTTTGATCTAGAACAGGATACCTAAAACACTGTTGGACAGATTGACATGGAACTTAGAGCATTAATCCTAATAATGTCGGTGACCATCTGACCTTTCATATAGAGCCACGTTCAAGACAAAACATCCACTTGTAACCAAGAAACAGTGATTTATGTCCTCTGAAACCTTACTTCTGACCCTTTGTCTCTGAGTTGTGAGCAGTTTAATTGAGTAGTTTTCACTTGTTGCTTTTGAATACTTTCTTGGTGCCTTAGGAAGTAAAACTACACATTATTGTACAAACCAAAAAGCAAAGATGAGATCATAAGAAAGAAGCAACCTAATTTTATCCGAACGAGTGATCATCTCGTGACCTCTCACAGTGGTACAAGATAAATGAGGGGGCTCTCACATCACGGACCTGGGCCTATATCCGAGTACACTTGACCCCAAAGTCATGTTTGTTTGATTAGTATGAACTAGGGATGCAGGATATTGGATTTTTTGCCGATATCCGGTCTAGTCTGATATTATTGTGCATCCCTAGTGTGAATGGTTCGTCTATCCGTGCCCGAGTCCACTCCAAAACGTGGTCTTGAGTGTAGCTCGTGTGTACCCTAGTATAGTGCACTTTACATCTGGACATCAGTTGTACTATAACACGGAAAGGGACTGCTATTCAGCGCTACTACACGTTTTTTAGCTGTTATGTAACAGTCTCAATTTAATAGTGATGCGTCTGTATCAGACGGCAGCGCAGCCCGCTGTGCACAGGCCTCGATTCGACTGTCAACCTGCAGTTGGAGCTTCGGTGGTAGGAGCAGAGCCCCGCGCCCAGCTGATGACGGTCCCCACAGCAGCAGTGTCCACACATAAATGATGACGCGAGTGTACAGATCAACATTACTAATATGAAAGCTCAGCAGTGGGGAGGGGAGGCAATCATACTCAGTCACACTACAAATCAAATGTACCTAATGTGACAACGCCCTGAGATGAACAAGATGAATGAGTCAGGCAGACAACCGTCATGACCCATGAAAACAAAACAATGTTCATGTTTTTTTTTTTCTTTCTGTCCTGTAAATCATCAGAAAGCTGATGTTAGGACACACAATTATAGCTATAAGTCATGAAATGCTGAAGAGACTGGAGGCGTTAATGTCCAGGTGTTTTTTTAAACAACACAAAGACGCCAGGCGGCAGCGTAGGATGTAGCAGTTGCACAGATCCATGTAACTGGTGCCACAAACTTTAATTGTAGTAGCAGAAGTATCTGGTCAGACAGAGCTGAACAATCAGCCGTTCTCCTGGAGAGGAGCACCTGACTGATGTGTTCCAGCAGAAATAGAAAATCTAAATAATTATTTGTTCGATATAAATGATGGTAGATTATTAATCGTCTGTGTGGAGCAGCGTTCGTCATCACTGAGACAGTTTGTGATGAAACTGAAGCCGAATCTGACTCTGCGTCTTTTTCCTTTTTTTTGTCCCAGAGCCTGAGACTACTTAAGCATGAAGACGAGGATGAAGGTGCAGAGTGATGTCATCAGTGCTCAGTCCAGGAGAAAAGTTGCCTTTTGTTTCTCGCCTGCTGTGGTGTGAAAGAGACCCCCCCCACCACCACCACCACCACCACCCGGCCTGCACGCCACCAAAAGACTCCACACACACACAAGAACACACACACACACAGCAGAGGTAGTTAGTGGGGGTTTGGCTTTTATGCCTTTCAGTGCAGAGTGAGGCCTCTCTGTCTGTCTGTCTGTCTGTCTCTCTTTTTCTGTGTCTCTCGTCCCGGGGTTTTGGGCTGCCAAGCGCCATCAGGATGACATCATACCCGACCGACACAATGGAGCTCTTCATCCTCTGAGGTTCCTCGCCAGGCTGCGTCACTGCGCTGGACCGCCGGCCCGGGACGCTCAGGAGGAGGAGGAGGAGGAGGAGGGGGAGGAGGACTACGGTCAGGGAGGGAGGGGGGTGGGGGGGTGGGAGGGACAGGGAAGGGGAAGTAGTTTGACATGTCGGAGCATCCTGCGGGACCGGGATCATGGTCCAGGTCTGGGTCCGGGGTGCTGAAGCCTGGAGCAGTGCGGCCTGGAGCGACGCGGCCCGGAGCGGTGCGGCCCATCGGGGCGGAGGCTCTGGTGGCCCTGCTGGAGGGGGGGCTGGACCGGGTGGTGCTGATTGACAGCCGCCCCTTCGTGGACTACAACGCATCGCACATCCTGGAGGCGGTGAACGTGAACTGCTCTAAGCTGATGAAGAGGAGGCTGCAGCAGGACAAAGTCCAGATCGCTGAGCTCCTGCAGCACTCAGCCAAGAAGAAGGTAAACGCAAACACAGGAGGTTCACCTGTCCTCCTAAATCCTGATCCACGACACATCAACACATGAATGATCTAAAGCAGAGGGTGTCAGAGAGGGGAGGCTGTGTGAGGATGAAGGGACAGGTGCTTGCAGGTGTTATTGAAGTTTGTCAGCAGAGACACGTGGATCATAAAGGAGATTAAGTGTGTGGTTTCTAGATAGCATGCTGGTGCTTCTGAAGCAAAAGAGGTGTGACATGTAACACAACAATGTCAGCGTCCACTGTGACATACTGTAAAACTTCAATTAAAAGCCCAGGGTATCATCTGCTTACGTCTCTGAAATCAACAGGCCCATATTTGGGACAGGCCTTTAATTCCTTTCATGTTGCTCAGCAAAAAGAAATACAGTCAAATTGTTTTGTAAACCAGTATGAATATTGGCTTCAGATAATATGTCATGTATGAATCATTCATTTGGAATAAAGGAATATGAATACCTTACAGGGTGATGGAGGAATGGACACATAATTTGAGGGAGCCAACATCCTGGATTTATACATCCGAAGAACTTCTTCAAAAAGAAAATGAACTGTTTGGCATCCAGACCAGACCTCTAAATGAGACAGGCCTTTATTTGTCGAAATGTGTAGCTACACTGGGCTAGTAAAAGGTACCGGGCGTTAAATGAGGACAAGGCTTTTAAGCGAAGTTTTACGGTATACACGTCAGGCAGCGCTTGAAATAAAATAACCATAACCTAAAAATCATTTACCGTCTCAGTTTTATGGTGGTTGATCTCATCCTCTGCTCACAGGGTCAGGAGCTCCCAGACCTCACTCAGTACGTTTACATGCACAGCTTAATCGAGCTATGCTCAAAATTTGATTTTGGCGTCTAATTGGACTTCTGTCCTTGTCCCAGTTTACATGCAACGGAGAAAATCGAATTACTAACGGGAACATGTCCTCCTCCTCAACACTAGGTGGCGATATGCGTCGTTTCAGCGGGTTAATACGGACCCCTTTCTGGTTGACCTATTACGTCACTTAATAATAAACAACTGGAGTCAGGCGGCAGACCGGCATTTTCGAACAACAGCAAGATGGATAATCGTACAGCTTTGTTCATCTCGTACGTAATGTACGCGTTACTGATTGTGCAGATAAGGTGCACGCTATCCCTCGTGGTCATGGTGATTTCGAGAGGCAGACAAGAACGCCGTATGCTGTTGGAGGGCTACAACAATAGCATGTCTTGTCTGTTCCGGGGTCATACGCCAGCGCGGGGGGTGTGGAGCATGCGCACATGCATTGTCTAGTTTAACTCCGATTACGGCGTATACATGCCGGAGAAAATCGAATTCCAATCGCATTATCTGGGTGTCTTAATCGGAGTTGGAGAACTCCGATATTAGTTGGAGTAACGCGTTTACATGCACTTCAGTTGTCCAGTTATAGTCGGATTAAGGCAATAATTCGTTTTTTTCAAGTGTCATGTAAACGTACTGACTGTCTCCCCAATTTTCGGATATCTTCGGCTGCTTCTCTTCTTCTTTGAGTTAGCTGCTAACTGCCATTAGCTGCTTTTTAAATCTCCCGGCGGTGGGTCGCACACATAACATGTCCTCAAACGTCACACCCGTCCTGTCCTGCCGGCTCACGCTTGTTTTTTTGTTGTTGTTGTTTTTTTTGTTTTTTTTTTACAAAAATGTTGATTCAGTGCTGTTACTACCTCCGTTGCCTTTTGTACAGAACGACGAGGCGGAATAATGCCACAACAATCCCACCTTGATCAGGCTGTGTAAAAGGGGCTGTTGAAAGAAAAGAAACTGTAGAACTTGAAGAATCATTATGTTTTTAGTTTCCTACAGTATGAAAGTGATAGTTGTCTGTACATCCATGGCCACACTACAGACAGGAGCTGCTAGTAGATAATTCAGCTCTTTAAATGGAGACAGTTTGACTAAATGTCAACAAATAAAACGGGGCTGATGTTTTAGCTCACACACTGGGCCCATGCTTAACTAATTTAGAGCTTGTAAATCCCCCTAATAGAAGTGAGAGGATGCAGTAGACGAGAGGTGTTGGTGAAGTGCAGTTGCCTCAGTTTTGTCAGGTGATTTAATATCATCTTTAATCATATCATGTTAGCGTTTTACAAAATCTACATTTTATAATCATTAAAGTAAACTGTCAAGACATATTAAGCATGAAAGCTAAATGTATCCGTCTGCTGATGAAGACTGTGAGATGAGTTTGAAAGTTCTGAAACAAAAATGACTTTGTGGACTAAGGGTTTTTTATTTATTGTCAAACAATAATCTCCAGCTCAGTGCGGTGTTACTGGTTCCTGTGTGGTTTCTCTGCTGACCTATAAGATTATTTCCAGTTAAACAAACAAGGAACCCGTGACTAAAACCATACAAGGAAATGAAACACAAACACTCCCAACAGTGTTTGAGCATCTTGTTTTTCACTTCATTAAAACGAAAACCCACAACAGAGACACATTGTTTTAGATTGTCAATAGTTTTTTGTAAATAATGTGATCAGTGTGCGTGGTTGTGTCTGCCTGTGTGTATCAGAGAAAGTGTTTGAAATGTTTGTTTACAATTAATAATCATTAGATTACTTTTGAGAGTGAAACTTGACACCATGATGATTACGAAGCAACATCTGGAGTTATATGGAGATTTTTAAGTACATTTTTTGACATATATCCATCTGTGATCTGGATCACTGGAGCAGGGTTACAGTTAGACAAAACTGATGCTGGACATTGAAATGTTCTAGATATTGTCCACGTGTATTGAATGGACTCATGAATAATAATCATAGACTCTGTGTAATAACTGATGTAGCTACCATGACGTCACCCATTGATTTATGGACTCCCGATGTGAAGCCGACATTTCCACAGTCACCATCTTGGTTTTTTGAGTATGAAATTAGCTTGATAGACCGAAACTGTTATTTGTACCAGGCTGTAAACATGCTGCTGTAAAGCTGAACATTTTAACATGGGGCTCTACAGGGACTGACTCACTTCTGGAGCCAGCCTCAAGTGGCCGTTAGAGGAACTGCAGCTTTTTCACTTCGGCATTGGCTTCATTTTTCAGACACTTGAAATACCTACAAATCATGCCAGCCTACTTAGTTTAGGCGACGTGTAAAGAGCTCACCATTTCCAAACTGAACGTGACGTCAGCGAGCTTCGGCGTCAAAACCAGTTTGATTGCATTGATTTGTATTGAACTGTTCTAACCGGGTGTGGGCGACATGCATGGCCGTTTTGAGCTGAACTTTTGGTGTGGACAGAGAGCAATGGTTGCTCGCTTTGTGGAAACCGATCAGGCCTGACATATTCTCAGGGGGAATTATTTTCACCGGACATTATGACTGGAGAGATTTAAATATAACGGACTTCAACAGATTTTCACATTTATCAAAAAACGGTACTTACCTTATAACGGAAACCTGCACTGTAGGAAGTAACCGTCACTTGACTTCAGCTATGAGTTTGACACTCTTAGTTCTGGTGTTACTGAGTTATGAGTCAGAGAAGAAGAGGTGTGACTTTTGATGCAATACTGTCGAAGTTAATGAATTTAGGGAAACATGAAAGACTGAAGGAAGCAGTAGAGGAACATTCTAAAAAGACACGAAACACAAAAGTAAAAACAAAGATAAGGAAAAACTAAGAGGGCTGTAGTGGATTGAATATAATCCCTGGAGATGATATACACAGACAAGAATACAGAGGATCTCATGGTGGTGTCTTATTTTTAAACTGACACTTAAACTTAAATCTGATGTTTCCCCTGCTTGCTCTTCTCCGTCTCCTCTGAACGTGGGCGCCTGACCTCAGAACAGTGTATTTATATTTAACAAAGAGAGTTTGCGAGCCACAGAGGCCGCTCCTCCCTTTTTGTGGTGTTGTGTTAAACTGGAATAACGGCTTTGAGGAAGCTCGGCCGCTCGTTTTTATTACTGAGGCAACATTTTCCGTATGATTATGAGCTGTAATTAATTCTGTGTGCAGCGAAGGAGAGAAAGCAGAGTTTCCTCGAGTGAGCACAAACTGTAAAGGAGCCAAACCACCGTGGTTTAGAGGCAGGCCGTCGACCCCCAGAGGATTTCACCTTCGTACTGAGAGTCAGAGAGAGACTGATGCTGCTGCAGCACATAAAACACGCGACAACACAGAAGTTCTTTCAAGGAAAATGTTGGTTTTGTACAACTTAATTTTGGTGATTCATCATTTCTGACGGGTCGAAGAAACACAAGCAGTCAGATGATCAGACAAGTTATAAAAAGTCTCAAATATCTACATCGGTTTTGGCTTCAGAAATTCAGTGTCACTCGAGCCTTGGGCTAAGTAACAGACTCAAATGACCTCGCATTTCCTTCTTTAAATGTTCTGGAATATGATCAAATAAACCAAAGTGTGTCAGTGTTGTCACAGCCCTATCAGGAGCAGAAAACACAACCTCTCTGTGTAGAAATATCTAAATGATCAAATATAATCAAACCACTAAAATTTGATAAAGGCAGTGTGTTCAAATGTGTGTGTGTCATGACTGTGAAGATAAAACAAAGGTGACCAACACATGTAATTGTAATAAAAATGTTATAATTAACTTGTAAAAGTCCTGAAAGTGTCTTTGTGTCTCTGTGTGTGTTGCAGTTGGAGCTGCAGGGCGATCAGGAGGTCGTCGTTTACGATCAGAGCTCTTCAGATCCGACTTCTCTCAGCTCCGAGTCTTTCCTCAGTGTCCTGCTAGTGAAACTGGAGAGGAGCTTCCCCTCCGTACACCTGCTCTCAGGTCAGTCCCGCACAAGTCAGAGTCAAAACATCCCAGAGACTGAGACTAGTCCGAGTCAAATATACACTAGACTTAAAGTAGCCCGAGTCAAAAGATCCATCAGGCCGACGTTTGTCCAAGTCTAAACCCCCATAAGGCCAGAGACATACTTGCATTTTAACCACGCGTTTGCGTAGACAACCGGCCGTGTCGACCAGCTGACCCGACATAACTTAATGCACCTAGTGTAGCGTGATCGTAAAACGTATTGTTTTTCATTCAAAATGCTGCGTTTCACCACTGATGCCATTTTTTAAATATCAAATCCTGCGTTTCTGTTTGTGTTCACCAAACAGCAGAAATCACAGCACCCTAAAAACCCCATGAGGCCGAGTCTAGTGCGGCTCAAACCCCCCGTGAGACTGAGGCGATAGAAGAAACTATATTTTACAGCAGAGGCGGCGTCCATGTTGTTCTGCGGTGTTTGTGTTGCTGCTGTTTCCACTCTGACAGAGGAGCTGTGAGTTTGAGTCACTTGTGATAAAGCAGTTTATTAGTTTGACCGACAGGCGGGTCGACTGCAGACGTCCTCCCTTCTTTCCACTGAGGGTTACGTTATGTAACCATGATGTAATGCTGAACTGACGACTCCACCCTCACATGTATAAAAAAAAAGGCCTTCTGTGCTTTCCAAAATCACTCGGTCAAAGGTTTAACAGTTACACAACAACAACTTGAATCTGCGCGAATAAATGAGGAACCTGCTGCTCTGACTGATAATAAATACTGCAGCAGGAGGGGAAGTTTCAGAGGGAAGTTTAGACAGAAAAGAGGATCAGAACAGTTCTGATTTTGAATATCAGGCTCTAACAGTAAAATGTATCAAAGTATAGGCAGTCATAATTTAATTAATCACCGAAAAACAGGCACTTCTTCAGTGTCTAATGGTTGAAAATAAAATCAAAAGCTTGAGATCTTTACCATTAATTGTGAAGCAGATATTAACCATGAACACACACAGGGAAGTTTATTTTTAATCAGTCCCACACACAACGTCCTGCTGCCACAAATACTACACTAGAGCACCAAATGTGGATTAATCCGCTGCTGAAAATAGTCCCCAACAAATGCACTATTTCCTCCTGTATGTGTGTTTTTTTTAAATGAACTTAAATATTTGTGATTCAAGATTTTTGTCTTTTGAAGCTGCTTTTTGAAGCTAATAGTTTTGAAACTAGGGTTGGGTACCAAACTCTTACATTGATACTGCTGAGGTCAAGTTCATGTTAAATTAATTGGTGCCAAATGTCAGCACCTGAGAGCACATCTGGGTGAGAGCACTAAGGTCAGACAGGAAGTGAAAGCACCGTGGAGCTTCATCAGCTTCTCAGCGAGCTGAAACCTGTTGCTGCACAGTCGATAGTTTCAACGTCTGCTCGACCTTTTCAGTTTTCTTTCAGAAACAGACGGACCTGTCTCTGCTCTTTGTGTTTTTTAAGTTACATACATACGTCACATATTTGTCAGTTGGGTCTAAACAGTGAGCGAGATAGACGAGCTAACACACGGTGTCTACAGGTCTTAAAATGTCTTAAACTCAGATTAGATGGGTCTTAAATATTTTGGTCACATTGCCGTGAAAATGTCTCCAGCCTGACAGACCCAATGATTGTAAAGAGACACAGACTGAAGAAGTGCAATAGTAAATATCATTTATGACACATTAAACTATAAACTATATATATAATGTGTGTTTCCACTGCAAGTTTGGTCTTAAATTTCATATAAAGTAGTATTAAAAAGCCTTAAATTTGACTTGGTCATATCTGTAGACGACTTGAAACATATAAAGCAAACAGACAGACAGACAGACAGACAGACAGAGAGAGCTCTATGTGTGATTAAAGATGACGTCACTCCTGAAGCTTGTTCAGAAATTATATTTTTGTTGTAACAGAAGGTAAAGTGCTGAAAAACGATACCTGTACTGTTATTGGTACAAATGTGAAGGGTACCCAACCCTACTTGGAGCTGAGAGCTGTAGACAGGAAGTCAGAAAGCGTTGACTGACATGTTGTTGGTTTGAGTCCAAACATGAGAGGAAAAATAAAGAAAATTTTTTTTTTATCTCAGTTTTTGTGCATAAATTATATTTTTGGCACATTAAAAAAATAATAGAAAAGGCAAATATTACTAAAAGACAAATGACATAAATAGGTGAAGGAAATAGATTTATTTAAAATAAATGAGAGAAAATTAAACAAATTAAAAAGTATAAATATTGTCAGAAAATATGCTTCAGCAGCACCTTCTCTGTCACTGACCTTTTTTAAAATATATTTATTAACTCTGATGGGTTACATCATATTCAGAGCCACAGTTAAATTCACAATGTTTTTATTGGACTACAACAGACGGCGGTCACATGTGCACAGTGAGGTGAGAATATCTCCTCATCAGCTCCATGTTGGACGTGTGCAGCTGAAGGAGGCTGCAGAGGATCAATTCACAGGCTTGTTGCCTGGCAACAAGTGTTGAGGCTGAGCCATCTGTAGCTGGTGGAGCAGGCTGTTCAGTAAAACCATAAACACTGATAAGAGTTCAGCTGTAGACTGACGACAGACACACAGCTGATGGGTCAGACCCTCTGACAGTAATCTGCGTCTGTAAATGTGACTCGTCATTAAAACACGGACGCTCTGTGTGTTTGTTCTTCTCAGGTGGGTTCTCTGAGTTCTCCCACCTGTTTCCTGGTCTGTGTGAGGGGAAGTCCACTCTGGTTCCCTCTTGTATCTCTCAGCCCTGCCTGCCTGTCACCAACATTGGGCCGACCCGCATCCTGCCTCACCTGTACCTGGGCTGCCAGAGAGATGTCCTCAACAAGGTACCAGAGAGCCGTTGTCACTTCTCTGATTAGCTCACTCTCTAGGCGAAGCTGTGTCTCAACCAGGATACTCAGGTTTCAGCGTCACACAGTCGAGGGTCAACTAAATTTAAAGTTAAATTTAAATGTGGTGTCGTTGCGCAGTTTAAGACCTGGGTGTGACGGTGATGTTTTCCTTTTAACACTGATCCAATCTGATCTTCTGTCTCCAGGATCTGATGCAGCAGAACGACATCGTCTACGTCCTGAACGCCAGTAACACCTGCCCCAAACCTGACTTCATCCCGGAGTCTCACTTCTTGAGAGTTCCTGTCAACGACTCGTTCTGTGAGAAGATCCTGCCCTGGTTGGACCGATCGGTGGAGTTCATAGGTCAGTGGAGAAGTCGACATCAGAGAATTATTCCTGTATGAGTTCAGAGATAAGAACTGCTCTCACTTCAGTCTGAATCTTTGTGTATTCCAGAGAAGGCTAAAGCGTCCAACGCTCGGGTCCTGGTTCACTGTCTGGCTGGAATCTCCCGCTCAGCCACCATCGCCATTGCCTACATCATGAAGAGGATGGACATGTCTCTGGACGAGGCGTACAGGTGAGAGTTTCACGTCCAGAGGTCATAAATCTGATTCATGACCATAAGTGTGTGTACACAGGTCTTCCAACAGAGCAGCTGTCATCACACACGGCTGCGGCTGTTTATAGCACCCATATCACTAATTAATCTCATGTGCCCGTAAACCATCGTCACAGTATCACACAACATATCAATCACTGTTATTAAAGGCCAGACGGATGATCAACGATTCATTTACAGAGCTCGTATTAAAACAGGCGTCACAAAGTGCTTCAGAAGTTCAACAGGGAAACAATGGCTCTGTTTTAAAGAAAGAAGAAAGACTGTTTTTAAAGTGTGAATCAAATTAAATGTTTTCTGTCTTTCTTCTATGTATCGTTCTGCTTGTCACCGCTCAAACTGTCCCCTCAGAAAGTTCCTCCAGAGCCACCGTAGATGTTACACAACAGATTTGTGCAGCTTCAGCTTTTCTGTCCGAGTCGACGTGTTTGTCAGAGTTCAGATTCCTGTTTGATGTTTGTCGTGCACATTCCTCTGCACATAGATCCAAACAATGCAGAGAGTGTGTCCTAATGAGTCCTCATTAACCCTCTAATTAATCTGTCCCGCGTGTCACTGTTGATTACAGATGCTCGTCATGATTCACACTAATGATGCAGCGCCACATTCTTTGTGTGTCCGACAGGTTTGTGAAGGAGAAGAGGCCGACCATCTCGCCCAACTTTAACTTCCTGGGTCAGCTGCTGGACTTTGAGAAGAAGATCAAAAGTCCTCACGGTACTGAAACTAAACTCAACTCCCTCCATCACCCAGACGGCGGCGGTGACGTCCCCGCTCAGCCCGACGACCTGGAGCCTTCAGCCTGCCAGGAGGCCCCCGCGGGCCCCGGCCTGCCCCTGCTGGAGCCCCTCACCCTACCTTGTGTTTTAGCCGACGCCCCCGAGGAGCGTCTGCTGGCTCAGGCTCTGAGCGGCCTGCAGCTCGCCGACGGACCTGAAGACAACGCCCGGCTGAAGCGCTCCTTCTCTCTGGACATCAAGTCGTACGGCGAGCCGGGTGGGAGCGCTTCTCACCGGGTGTTTGTCCCTCACGGAGGATCAGGAGATGCCGCAGAGTACTTCAAACCGTCTGGCTTTAAAGAGCCGACCAGTAAACCGTGTCAGTTCTCCCCGGTGGAGGAGGTGTCGGAGCAGTCGACGCCGGAGCAGAGCCCCGACAAGGAGGAAGCCGACGGGCCGGAGCCAGTCGCACCTCCGCCGGCCTCCAGCAGCTTCACCAAACCTCCACCTGCTGCTCCGAACTGTTTGCACCCGTTGCACCGGAGCGGCAGCATGGAGGAGAACGCCACCAGCTACCTGTTTGGCCTCTCCCGCAGCCAGCAGCATCTGGCCAAATCGGCATCTAGCGGGGCGCTGAAAGGCTGGCACTCGGACATCCTGCTTGGCCCCGTCACCGTCTCCACCTCCTCCCTGGCTGGCGGTTGGTACCTCTCCTCAGACTCCACCCGCTTCTACTCCACCTCAGCCATCCTGAGCGGCGGCAGCTTCGCGGCCTACAGCTGCAGCCACGGCCTGGAGGCGGTGCGGCGGCGCAGCCGGCAGAGGACGGGCGACCGCGGAGACTCGAGGAGGAGCTGGCACGAAGAGAGCAGCTTCGAGAAGCAGCTGAAGAGGCGCAGCTGTCAGATGGAGTTTGGAGACGGGATGACGGACAGCAGGTCCAGGGAGGAGATGGGGAAGGTGGGGAGTCAGTCGAGTTTCTCTGGCAGCATGGAGATCATCGAGGTGTCCTGAGACTGATCCTGACAGTGTCACAGATCTCACACTCAGTCAGGAGGCGTCTGACTGAAGCAGCTTCTGACATGTCAGTGTCATGCTGAGTAAAACGCGCAACACACATCAGCCGCTTCACTGAGCGTCGTGTCGACTGACATCACACAGTGAGGAAGAGATGACGTCACAAAATCACCGTATTGATCCAAATATAGGACTTTCTTTTAAATCTGGGAATTAAGTTTGAAAGTTTTATGATCTTTTTAAATGGAGAGACGAGAGAGAGTGTTGCATTATGGGTTGATTTTAGCCTAAATGTTGGTTGGCAGAGTGAGTGTGTGAAAGTTAATCAGCTCTGAAGTCAGTTTGAGCTGCAGGAGTTTCTGTAATGACAGTGTGAGTGTGTGTGTGACTGATTGTTTTATGTTTCTATTTGACCATAGAAAAGTCTTGCAGGACGTCAGTCGGTGTCTGAGCACGAGTGTGAAAGTGTTTCCCATCTTTTCCAAACAGCTGTTGTTAAAGAGTCTGTCTGATAATAATGAGGTAATAATAATAATAATGATGATAATAATAATAATAATAATAATAATAATAATAATCAGAGTCGTCTTATATTCAGTTTAATATGGCAGAAGGAGCAGCTCATCAACATCACTGACAGACTAGATTTGCAAACATCAAACACCAGCAGCTGCTTAAAACTGTCTGAATTTCTCCTCAAAGTATTTTAGTAATGAAAACAGCATCAGAACGATAAACAGCTCTTCAACCAGAACTGGAAACACTGGTAAAATATGTGACTCTAAATTGTCTGTAGGTGTGAATGTGAGTGTGAATGGTTGTCTGTCTCTATGTGTCAGCCCTGTGATGGTCTGGTGACCTGTCCAGGGTGAATCTCACCCAGTGTCAGCTGGGAGAGGCTCCAACACACTCACGACCATAACAGGATAAGTTGTTATGGAAGATGAACGAATGAATCGATACTGTGGAAAATAAGTCGGTATATTTAACAACACTGTGTCGTATTAATGAAAGATAATGGAGGTAAATTCATCTGTTTATTTTAATTATGGATCATCGTTATGTTTTAAAGGTCGCAGGTCGTCACACAGTGCGAAGAAATCAGTTTTCAAGATGAATCAATAATTCTCTTATAATCCCATCGTACCTCTGAATCAGAATCAAATCATGAGGGAGACGGTGATGTTTTCAGCTCTGGGACAGAAGTCAGGATGTTTTGATCTCAGCAGCACATGAGCGACACGATGCTGAACATTTGATAAATCAATCTGTGTCGATATGAAGGCGTTTCCGATGTGTGTTGCAGTAAAAACTTGGACAAAAGAACGACGGACACTTTTACAGACGGACTCTGAGTCTTTGAACGTCTCATTTGTGGAGAAGCTGCTCATCGTCTGTTTGGATCCTCAAACTAAAGCGAAGCTGTGGATGTTGAACTGGACCTCAGCAGAACCTCACAGATCCAGATCCTCACCTTGGTTTATTGTTTTTTTTTTATCTGCAGCAGCTCAGTGAGAGGAAACATCTCAGGTGTGATCTGAGCTGCAGGAGAACACAACAGGTGACACAGCTCACCTGTGGGAGGAGTCAACAGCAGCATGTCGGTCTGTGAGACTCACAGACGTGTTCACAGGTAATCTTGCACTACTGTGGTTTGCAGAATGGATTTGATGATTAAAAGTGTATAAAGCAGAAATGAGTCTGAGGTTGATTTTAAAGGAGTGTTCCGCAGATTCTCTCCTGAAGGCTGGAAACAGTTTTTATTGTATTTGCTTCTGCTACAGAGAAGAAACTGATTACAAACAGACTTGATGATGTTTCAGTGATAAAAGGTCAGTGTTAGCATTAATGTTAGCATGTCAGTGTTAGCATTAAACACAAAACAGACATTTCATTATCCTTTTGCAAATGTTAGCATGCTGACACTTGACATTCATAACTTTGACTTATATACTCAGAGCAGTAGGACACATAGCATCACTATATTTTGATAGTTAGATGTGTCACCAAACGGCTGTACACAATTGATGTCACAGCGCCCCCTGCTGGCTAAACTATGTAACAACAACATTAATGCATAAAGCATATTTTAATATATTTATTGATAGAACAGTATCAAGACATCTGTAATAAGATGATTGATCACGCTCCACTTCAGCTCCCTCCAACATTAAACACGTCTTCTGACAGACTTCATCATGATCAAACATTTAACCTGGAAAATGAACTATATGTATATACTGTGTGTATGGAAGTCAAAGAATGACAATTTAAAAATGTCCAGTTTATTTTCATGTTTTAAAATGCAGAATTGCGGTGAAAATAAGAAACAACAGTGTTTAGTTTATTTGACAGTGACGGTGTATATTCAACCAGATGTTACAATAGACACATAAAAAAAGTTCAACAAAATAAAAGGAAAAGCTAAAACTCAAATATTGAAACGGTGCGAGCTGCAACTTGAGATAAAACTAATAAACCTGATGTTATTTTGGAGATGGTTCACTTGGGATCATGTGACAAAGTATTCACTTACAAATGAATCTACAAACTCACAGTAACTCCGTCCTTTAGATAAAAGTAGTTCAGTGGAAAGTGAAAAATTTCCCTCTGACACGTGAGGAGAGAAAAGTCTCTCAAAATGGAAATAATAAAGTCAAGCAGCTGTAAATCAGTTTCTGCTTGTGCTGAAGTAAAAATAGAAAAATACCAAAGAAGTACTTGATTACAAGTAAAAGTCCTGCATTCAAAGCTTTACTGCAAAAGTACAAAGCTGTAAGAAAGTAAAAGTGCTTATTATATAAAATTACCCATCAGAATCAGAAATACTTTAATGATCCCTGAGGAGAAAATATGATTCATGCAGCGATGTGAAGAACAGATAATTATAATGAGTAGGAACAAGAGTATGAAATAAAACTGTGTAAATGTAGAGCAATAAAATAAGATTAAATGTGCATTAAAATATAAAATAAAATGTGCATTATGCTACCGTGTTTAACACTAGTGCTAAGATATAAAATATTAAAATAAAATAGACAAGATATATATACTGTGAGTATGACAATTTAACTACAATATAAGTAAGTAGAATGAAACAATAGAATCAGAGTAAACATAATAAATATGTTCAGTTATGTGCAGTGTATGTCGAATTAATATGTATTAATATTTTAAAAAATAAAAATGTATATTAATTTAAAAAAAGTCTAAATTAAAAAGAAATAAGTAGACTTAATTATATTGAATATATATAATTAAATCTATACACAATTTTAAAAAATTATAAATATATATATATATAAATATTCAAGAGGTGAAAAAAATTATCATTACAAAATTAAAAAATTAAAATTAGTAATTCAATTATATTACATATATATCTAAAATTAAATCGATATATAATTTAAAAATGTATATATGTATGTATACATGAAATATATCTCAGTTGTTTAGTATTTTAATGATGTATAAATATGTACTTCAATTTGGTAGTTTGTCAGTATATATGATATAATGCATCATATTTTATAAACTGATGTGTTTTGTTTGTAAAATCCTAATTTGAAATGAGCTGTTAAATAAATGTAATAGAGTCTAAAGTTCAATATTTACCGTAAATAAAATATAAAATACTCTAAATAAAAATACTAAAGTACAAGTTTCTCAAATTTTTACTGCAGTAGCTGAGTAAATGTATTTAACTTCCAGCACTGAGGAAGCAGCTCCTGATCATTATGTGGTGTGTGTGAGCTGACTGACCAGCAGGGGGCGTCCTCACCTTTACACTGACTGAACACTGCAGGAGTTACTATTCCCTTAGCGTTGACTGGGAGGCTCTGACCTCCAAACATCAGTGTAGCTGCCTCAAGTTTGAACTTCATTTAAACTAGAAACAAACAAACAAACACTTCAAGTCAGAAATGTACAAAAGAAACTTGGATAATGTTTCATGAAACCAATTTAAGGCTTCAGACGTGCGTGTATAGACCTGTTTGTGCATGTGTGTGTATGACACCAGAAAACTTAACTTCCTGTCGGGGATTAATAAAGTAAATCTATCTAAAGTAACTGAGTACATTTAAGTACTTGTATTCTAAGCTACTTTACTTCTACGACATTAAATTTGAGAGAGAAATATTGTACTTTTACGTCACTACATTTATTCAAACCCTTTGATGAATTTGCAGACTCAGATTAACATGACAAAATATAATCAGTGAATAAGTAATCTGATTACTATATCAATACGACTATAAAGATCTCCGTGGGTAAAAGTAACATTAAATAAACTCCAGCTTTGCCAGCAGCAACATTAAAACGATGACATGTACGAAAACTGGTGGGGACATGTAACACCTGAAGCCTCTTGGAGCCATACCCTAAACCCAACAGGAAGTCGGCCATTTTGAATTTAATGTGTCATTTCTGTGGTCGTACTTTAACAAGCTCCTCCTAGAGATTTAATCCGATTAACTTCAAATATGGTCTGTCCCATCTAAAGACCTTCAAGATGAAAAGCTGTTACACGCTGGAGCTTTCGTCAAACCGTGTGACCGTGGCGAGGCGTCAAACTTCCATGTTCCACCACCAAACAGGAAGTAGTTTGTAACTCCAGCACACATGGTCCAATCTGCCCCAAACTTCACATGTTTGATGACAGCCCCACCCTGAACACATCTACATGCCAAAAATTAGTTGTAGCTATAGCGCCCTCTACTGGCAATAAGAAAAGACATGTTTTATAGTCTTAAGTACTATTCAGACGGGATTACTTTTACATAGGGATGTGGACTAATGTCAGTTCACCACAGGATGTCTGTAATATAAATGTCCGATTCGCACGGGACAAGAGATGTCTGTAATATAAATGTCCGATTCGCACGGGACAAGAAATCTCTTTAATTCTACCAGAGATGGGAATGGGAACTCGGTTTGCGCTCTGGCGTTACCTCCCTGTCGGCATGTGCGTGCTACGTTGCCTCCTGTAAGCATCAGCTGAAGGATAATAATAATTAATGGTTAGCCCAATATGAAATACTGCCCATGTAATTAATGGTTAGCCCAATATGAAATACTGCCCATGATCAGGATTGAGTGTACACAACCATTAGCAATATGGATTCATATTAGGCCTGCCTAACACAACCAGAAGTCTCGTGGCTCTGAAAAGTGCTTTCTTCTCAACCTTTTTGATTGGTCTCCCACGTAGGGCTATACGATCATTAGAAGAATGTTCGCTATCACGACTGCCGACAACACCAAGTGCTTCTTCAAGCGCCTCCATCAGTGGCGTGCACAGACTTTTTNACACAACCAGAGTCTCGTGGCTCTGAAAAGTGCTTTCTTCTCAACCTTTTTGATTGGTCTCCCACGTAGGGCTATACGATCATTAGAAGAATTTTCGCTATCACGACTGCCGACAACACCAAGTGCTTCTTCAAGCGCCTCCATCAGTGGCGTGCACAGACTTTTTGAAGGGCAGGGGCGAAAAGAAAAAAAGGGCACATACAGCGCGTTCTCGCCACTGAAGAGGGCACTAAGTTCTGCGTGTTTTCGAGGGCACTTTAGACATGTTTATATGTTATACAAATGGC
>NC_065528.1:31228516-31248167 GCF_006386435.1 Epinephelus moara | reverse complement strand
GGCATTTTAGCGCGCGTTTTGGCTCCCAGGAGGGCACTTTAGCGTGCGTTTTGGCTCCCAGGAGGGCACTTTAGCGCGCATTTTGGCCCCCAGGATGGCATTTTGGCTGCCAAGAGGGCACTTTAGTGCGCGTTTTGGCTCCCAGGATGGCATTTTGGCTGCCAGGAGGGCACTTTAGTGCGCGTTTTGGCTCCCAGGAGGGCACTTTAGCGTGCGTTTTTCAACAATTGGGCCACGAGGTGGGGCGATCATAAATGTGGAAAAATGGTTGTAAATAGGACGTGACGAAATATTTACATACATTTTTACAGAGGATCGCATTCGCACAGGATTAATATTACCCGAGGTGTTTTCTCCGGATCGTTTTACAGAAGGTAAAAGTCGCCGTACTTTTTACTGACATTATCTGTAATGATTACAGACATGGTGCGTTCGGACGGGACCCTGGTAATAATTACTTAACCCCACATCTCCACGTTAAACTAATCCCGTCTAAATAGGGCTGTACAAAGTCGACAAGATTCACCTCAAATTTGGCCAAAACAGCCTTGGTGATGGCTGAGCACCCCTGTTCATCACCGCTTGCAGCTTTAATGTTAAAATGAACTCCATCTTTAACACTTCAATGCAACAATAATTTGTGTATTTCTATGCTGTAGTAAATTTGGTACTTTAAGTATTTTTTATGCTAATACATTTGTACTCTAACTTGTAACAGAGTATTTCCACAGTGTGGTATTAGTGCTGCAGTACCTGTGAATATCAGTAACTGTGATAGTGAATGGGGCGTGTCCTCTAATGCAGCTGGACTGCCTGTCAGCCAATGCGCAGGGCTGACTCCGCCCACAGTCTCCGGTCAGGTTGACTGCTGCTGCTGGTTTTTAACACAATTCAAAGTCAAGTGTAGTTTTAAGGAGAGCAGATCTCCGGAGAGCAGAGCTGCTCACTGCTCACTCCTGCACCCGAACACCAGCTGTGTTTGTCGGATACAAAGTGCTCACAGGAGCCGGTAAGCACCGACCGGGACCGGAGATATAAGCGGGTTTTTGTGCCATGTTTTTCTAACGGATAATTTGATGAAGCCCACACCTGCAGGTAAGCCTGTTTTAATGAGCCCAACACTTCACATTCCTCCGGCAGCTCCGCCCGGTACCAAACATTTCTGTCGCCTCACCGACGGTCATTTAAAAAACAGGTGTTTTCATCAACTTAACGGTCAAACCGCTGGATTAATAAATATATCATGATTTTAACAGCTCGCTCATTGTTGAACCTGCACAGAAAATGTAAATGCAAACCGAAGCAACTTGATCTGCCCTCCTGCTCCGGAGAGGCAAAGGTGGCCCTTCTGTGCTGTAAGCGGAGAACACCCGCACCAGACACCATTGGAAAATTAAGATTAAATGATTCTGGAGATCTTTACACTCGAGTAAACACGAAAAAAACACAAGCAAACCAAGTGCTGTGATCACATCTTTACTTCGGCGTACATCCACCACACATAAATATGACACTTTTATTTAGATTCAACTTTTATTGCCACATCTCCTGTTATCTCTCAAGGCAAAAGAACGTTATGTAGTAGTGGGCGGTAACGTGGAGCTTTAAGTTTTACTTAGCTATTTCTTTAAAATGGATGACCTAATAAAGGATTGTATTTATGCCGAAATTACCAGCAGCACCTAAACAACTTGTAGCAGCATATTCCAGGTGAAAGCCGACATTTTTATTTGCTTACACGCGAATTTACCTTAAATCTACAGAATTTTGAATGGGGTTTGGCGGAGTGTGTGTTAGTGAGACAAATGAAGGTGAAGGGCAGCTCCACGCTCCGCATAGTGACCCGCAGTTTGTCACTGAAAGAAGAAACACCTGGATTTACCTGGATTAAAAGCAAAAATAATTGAGCCGAGTTAACGTGGTCGCACAGGTGTGTGTGTGTGTGTGTGTGTGTGTGTGTGTGTGTGTGTGTGTGTGTGTGTGAGGCAGCCCCCGGCAACAGGCGGTCTGTCCCCGGCTGTGTGTCCGGGGGCTGCCCGGTGTGTGTCGGAGCCCTTTTGTTTGGCTTGGCCTGAATGGAGCCCGGTTGCCAGGGATGATACAGATAGCGCGGCTCCGCATTGTTCCAGCCGGGGTTACCGGAAGGTCCTCACGGTAGTATTTTATCTCCTTTGTGTTTCAAAAACAAACGGTTCCTGTTATCTTTGACGGTAGCCGGAAGGTGTTAGCTAGCAGTCTCACCTGGTTTTAGCGGGAAACAAAAACACGTAAAGCTCCATATTGTTTAATTGAATCTTTTATTCCCTGTTAAAGCTGACTCACATTAATGAATGTATAGTGTGAAATAACAGGTGAATATGTTCCTGGAGGGCAGGTGTGAACCGTTAACAGCCGGTAATAAGCAGCAGCTCATTAATTTAACCTCCTGTGACGTGTCCAGGTAATTGGTGCAGGTCTCAGGTGAGATTAAAGGTCTCTATATTAAAATGATACAGAACTGAGCTTCACTTGGTCTCTTTACATGAGAGACTTTTACATTAAAGTCACAGAATCCTGTTTATTATTAGTTATTTGATGGTTTAAAACGATTAATGTCGCTGTAACTCCACAAAACTTTTTAAATATGTAAAGACATTTCTGAAGTCTTTAAAGACTTTAATATCTCGTTAATCTAACAAATATTCACTCCAATGCACAGTAAAGAAGATTTTGAACAGTTTTTCCAGTTGTGTGCTTGTTGACACAAACAAACATGGCTACCGGAAGTGGTCAGTTGTTTACTTCCGGAACTGTAGCTCCTGTGTTTTGGGGTTCCAGCAACACTTGACAGGTGTAACTACAAGTCCAAATAAATAGTTTCATGTTTGTTTTCCTGCGACTAAAGAACCAATGAAATCTTGCAGACTAATGACCTTTCTGGTCGACTAACATTTGGTCGACTATTAGAGGGCAGCCCGAGGAAATGCAATCAATTTGTTGTTTATTTGAACCAGTATGAATATGACGTGTCTTAAAGATTAGGCTTCAGATAATCTATCAATTATGAATCATTAATTTGATCTAGCTCCGACAGACAGAGCATCGGACAGATAGTGAGTTATGGCACTTGAGTATTACGACATCCTGCATACCGACACAGCTCCACGTTATCCTGTTGAAACAATCCTCACAACTTTGATTAATTTTTACGAAAAACTTTCGATTCTTTTGATCTGATGATCCTTACAGACTAAAGGAGTATGAATAATTTACAGTGTAATCGAGGAGCAGACACATAATTGAAGGTAGCCAACAACCTGGTTTTATACATCTGAAGAGCTTCAACAATTCTCTGACAGGAAGTGACCACCATGAGACGGTGTATCATCTCTAGTCAACAACTCTCTGTGCTTCTGATCTGATTTGCAGCTTTTCAGACTTATTTTGTGGCTGAATATAATTTGTAGCTTCTTAAAATCTGAATGAGGATAGTGATAGTGAGATACTGGCTACAGTGATGAAACAAAACCAGCATCAGATGGACTGTAAAATGTATTTTATAGTTACCATGGCGGAGGATATTTGACCTTCTGACCTCACTGCTTACTTGAGCTGCCATCTTTGTTTGGTTCAAAGTAAGTACACAAATCTTCCCAGAGCTTACTGTTGATGTTTTTAAGCTCAAACATGGTCGACTCTTTAGTTTCGATTCGTTGAACCTGAGCTTGTTGTGAATTTTGGGATGTTTTGGAAAGTGAATTTTAATCTCATAGTTGTTTATTTTCAGAGCAGTAAGACTGTATTACCTGTTGGGTATTTCCCCCTCGAATACTGCTCTGTTAGCTCCCCGTCAGCTGTTTGCTCTGGAGGTCAAAGGTCATCACGCTCTTAGAAAGCCACATGTGCTGATGCTGAACACTTGGAGGACCTTTGAGCTCAGTCTGTTGTGTAATCGTCGCTGCTTTCTGCTGCTTTGTCCCATTTTAAGAGCATCCTGTTTGAGTCAGATAGAGAAGGATTAAAGTCCGCAGCTGGTCCTGGATCTGTTTTCTGTTGGGACTCTGGTCTTCATGGGAAACATCCCTCCAGCTGTTGTCGTCCAGAGGGGCTGAGAGGGAGAGACTATTTCGGGATGTTTCCCATGACTCAAGGTCTCTGCTGGGGCTGTTTTTTTACTCTCTGAGCAACCAGTCGTTTACTCAGCTCAAAATATCTGCAGGGGAAAATTCTGCAAGTCGAAGATCTGTTTCCAGATTTTAAAAATATACTCGGATACATGTGCAAAAGTTAATCTGAATGAGCACACGTTTAAGGGCTGTAACATCGCCTTTAAATTCAACTGTTTCTAGGACAAAAAAAAACAAAAACAAAAATTAAAATGAAAAATTATTAAATATTATATATTAAAATATTATTTTAATTATCTTTAATCTATTGTCTGTGTTTTTTGCTTTGTCCATTAAACTCCGTCACAGTTTCTCTGAACTCTTGATGCTGCTGGTGTCACTGACTGTTGCCGGGGCGTCTCCTGGGACATCCCGTCCTGTTTGTGTGTCGTCAGTTACCGTGGCGACAGGGTGATGTAACCGTACCTGCCAGGTGCTGCTGTGATGTGACGTGTCGTTGTTGGAGGAGGAGGAGGCAGTGTAGGATTATGGGAAACAGGAGACTGGAGTCAGTTTTTCAGGAGATTGACGAGAGTCGAGTTTCACGTTTAAACTGAGCGAGGAGCTGAAACAGTGTGATGTCATCGTGTTCATTGATCCATCAGAGGCGGACTGGTGACTGTAGAGACACAACTATTGATCGATTCAGGAAAAATCTGTCTTAGCTAAGTTTTTTTAGAGTGCTGCGCTCACATCAGAGCAAAGATAAGACGACATACTGCTGACCTCAGATCAGATACGGACTGGTATAAGTTTAAAGTTTATTAATGAGTTTCAGGTTTTAACTTGATGTCTCAGCCTTAATGTGACGATTAAAGATGTTCTCACCTGTGAGCACGTGCAGAAGTTCAGACAGGAAGTACCTCTGTGATGTCAGAAATGAAAGGAAAGATTGTCCGAAATTAATCAGTCCAGAGTCACTGAAAGAAGTCAGTTTCAGAGCTGAACAGTTCATTCAGCTAAACGATGAGTCAATGAATAATTGAATCAATCAACAATTATTATTATAATTGAATAATTGTTTTAGTCTTTTTTTAATGCAGGGATGTTAGAAATTAGCAGCTTCCAATTTATTTAATATAAGCTTTGGTGCTTTTCACTATTTTTTTGTCATTCATACAGAAAAAAATGCTTAATAAATTATTATAGAAAATACAAGAACATTTAGATTTATGAATATAATCATTACCTGCAGTCCTATTCTTTATTTTAGAGCCAACATTTTATGTTTATTTTAATCTTCTCAATTTTTGAAAATTCTTGATAAATTCAGTGTAACACCCACTTCTTATTAATTTAACTTTTGATGTTGTTCTGTTTGTCGTTAAGCCTCTGTTCAAAAACTCTACACAGACGTTTTACATTAAGAGCCTCAAAGGAGAAATAGCTTAACAGTGATTGAAAGAAATGTGAAAGTAGAAGCGAAATAATTGGAAATAAGTATTGAAATTACTGAAATGTTTTTACCCTGACTTTATCAGGATCTGGTCTTTATTTATTTGTGCGTAAACCATTGAGATCTTTGTCTCCCTGTATCAATCGGTGTTTAAAGAGTGAAGGCAGCAGTTAGTCAGAGCCGACTGTTGTTAGAAACCGTGCAGTTGGTCAACATTACAGTCAGACAGGAGTTCCCCTGATTATTCATCTGGTCATCATGCAGGTCAACAAAAGAGCAGAAACACTTCCTGCTTCTCTGTGCTCTACTTAAACACCTACAGTACAGTATGCTGAACATTTAAAATACACCTACAGTACAGTATGCTGAACATTTAAAATACACCTACAGTACAGTATGCTGAACATGTAAAATACACCTACAGTACAGTATGTTGAACATTTACTACCTACACTACAGTATGCTGAACATTTAAAATACACCTACAGTACAGTATGCTGAACATTTACTACCTACAGTACAGTATGCTGAACATTTACTACCTACAGTACAGTATGTACAGTATGCTGAACATTTACTACCTACAGTACAGTATGCTGAACATTTAAAGCACACCTACAATACAGTATGCTGAACATTTAAAGCACACCTACAGTACAGTATGCTGAACATTTAAAGCACACCTACAATACACCAAAACACCTATAGTGCATATACAGTGCACCTGTAATGTACCTGCGGGAAAACCTGAAGGTTGATTGAGAGGCCTGAGGAGTAGGAAACAAATAAGAGACAGAAGTATTTAACAGCCACTAAAGACTTAATATTCAGTACGTTTACAAGCAGCCTGAGAAAATCCAATTATTGGCTTAGTCCGACTGAAACTGGACTATCTGTAGCTCGACTAGCACACCTAGATAATTCGATTGAAAATCGAACTATTGCTGCAGGTATCCACTTAGTCCCACTGGAGTCGGACTCAGCGTTCTGCGCATGCACCACTTTTTCTTTTGCGGGCTTTCACCCAGAAGAAGAAGGAGATGACGCAGCAGCAGTGCAGTGACTCCTGGAAAAACAAACAAACACCATGGCGACTGAGAAGCAGAGAAGACGCACGTCTGGACGGACGAGGAAATTACATTCATGCTCCGACAGCTAAAGGAGCTACACATTTTGAATTTTATGGATCGTAGGAAAACATGAAACGCAGATTTATGTATAAAAGCTTCTGAACAAGAACCGGAACTAGTTCAATACGCACTATATTAAAAGGACACAGCGTCACCTATCGAGGCGGAGTCAGACGTACTTGGTCAGAAATTCGATTTTCTCTTCTGCATGTATACTGAGACAAGATGAGAAGACCGACTTGACTGATTAGCCGAGCTATGAGCTTAGCTCGACTACTGTGTGCATGTAAATGTCCGGACTGATCCTAATTTAATAAGATTATATATTTTTGGAAATTATGAAACTTATATTTTTGGATCGGAATTTATGAACATTGAAAAAATCAAATTCAGCTTTTGAAACTGCAAATCAAGAAATTTTGTATTTTAATTTCAAAGAGGTGAATTTAGAACCAAATGGATTCTGGTGCCAGGTTTTCAAAGTAAAATATTCCCTTGCTATGAATTCAGCGATGATTAAATTTCAATACAAAGCACTCAGTGGCTCCGTGGAGGAAGAATGAGTCAAAACAAAGAGAAGATTACCTGGAAATGGTTTTAGCAGGTAGAACCCTAAAATTAAAGGGCAGTTTCACCCAAAATTATTACTAGTTTTATTTCTTTAGTTAAAAGTGTTGCCTATGAGCCAAATAAAACCAAGACAGCAGCTTCCTGATCAGCTTCTGTCAGAGCAGTTTTATCAGCTAATAAATGCTGATAAAGAACCATTATGACACATTATGTTTATGATACTGAGCGATATAATTCACCGAATAATCTCTATTTTTCTGTGAATCATCTTGACACATTTTTTCTAATTCAGGAACAGGAATTAGCTCTAGGAAGTAGATTCATGAAGAAAGACTTAAAAATGTAACTTCAAAATAAAACTTAGATTCTTAATATCACAGGACATAAATAAAATTAATGATGCTGATTTTTTTTTAGGACACTAAAATCTAAAATGACAGCTCAATTTTTCAGAAAAAAACCTTTGCATATTGAGCTGTAAAGTCACAAATAAACTCCTGCTGAGACTATATAACAAATATATGTATTAGTTTATTCTGTTAAGTTAAGTTTTCAGGGTCAGTGAATATTAATGAACATTAAACTGTAAATATGCCAGAATTAGCCAGGAGTTTTCATCTGTAGTCCGCGGCCAGGTTTCAGTTTGGCAGCCTAAAATCAAGAAAAAATTTAATTGATAATCAATAAATGTGTGTTTAACTTCTCTGTGATAACCCCTGATCATTTTTAACCTCCTGAAACAGGCGCTCCATTGCCAGAGCAGAAGTCATAAAGCCTGACACTTTATTGCTGTCATTTAAGACAAGACACTTTATTGATCTGTGAGGGTGAGGCGGGCGTTGTCGGCAGTAAACTGTGATAAACAGGAAATATAAATACTAGCAGGTATTTACACAGGGAGTGAAGCTACCTAGAGTTTAATGGAGAAAGTACAGTATCACTCTGGAGACCAGTCATGTTGAGGAGCTTTAAGGTGTCCTCTCCACCACCTGTCAGCTGGTCTCTAAGCCCCGCCCCCCACCTCTCCGTAATGAGTCATTAATCAGAGGCTTAAACTCCTCAACGACAAGCTGCTGCAGCAAATCCAGGTCTTGCAGAGACCTGGATCCGCAGTAATCTGTCACACATGAACCACAGAGACTTCATCACTGCAGTCTGTGTGTGGATCCTCTCAAACTCTGCTCACCTGTGGGCGTCTTGTACAGGTAAGACCTCTGTGGGTGTTCAGGGTCTGTCTGTGAGTGTAGGAATTTAGATGTTCAGTCCAAATTGGTTAGCGCATTTTAAACAAGATGTTGCAGCTTTCCAGCGCCGACAGACGGCGTAAAACACTCAGATCAATCAAATATTTTCTTGATGAATTGATGATTTATTTGGTCTGTTAAATGTCAGAAAATGGTGAAAAATGTTGACCAGTGTTTCCGTAAGCCCAAGACAACGTCTCAAATGTCTTGTTTTGTCCACAACCTAAAGATCATCAATGAATACTTTGGTGTTTGGGTTATATGTTAACATTTTTCAATTAGTTGCTGATATATTCGCATATGACCCGCCTTACTCTCCATTTGATTGGTTACTACTTGTTGCCCTCGTTGGTTGGATTGAGGTTTAGGCACGAGGAGTGAGACTGGTTAGGGTAAGAATGTCGGGGTTGATTTATAATTGTACGTTGGCTATATGTAGAGCTTACGTCATACAGTAGCTTGCGCACATGGCCTGCGCCGTTGTGAGGATTTATACTTGTGTAGTGGTGTGTCTGTCGTGTTAGGGAGGTGTCGCTACACCTCCAAAGTGCTAGTCAGCGGTGGGGTTTCTGTGAAGTTAAGGTGATTCAAAACACACATTAAACACACATTAAACATGGCTTAATAGCGACAATTTCAAANTTGTGTAGTGGTGTGTCTGTGTCGTGTTAGGGAGGTGTCGCTACACCTCCAAAGTGCTAGACAGCAGTGGGGTTTCTGTGAAGTTAAGGTGATTCAAAACACACATTAAACACACATTAAACATGGCTTAATAAAACACACATTAAACACACATTAAACATGGCTTAATAGCGACAATTTCAAACACAGTTACTCAAATTGACTCCATTATACGTCGCAAGATTTTCAGTCAAAACACTTGTCCTTTGCTGGACACATTTTCCCCACAAATACAACATGCTAACGTTATTAGCACAAGCCTATGGCATTTTACATTGTACAAATTAGCTCTGTGTCTACTCATATGAAGCCAGGAACAACAGCAACATTTATCAAAGGTAACGTCACAAAATTTGGCTCCCTAATAACTCCCAAGGTTAACAAGCAAAACAACTGTCTTGTACTAAACACATTTTCCCCACAAATACAACATGCTAAGCTAAAACTGTGTTGAAAGACAGAGGCACAGATATATTAGGAAATGGGAACAAAGTTTTAGAAACAAACAGTTTATTTCAGGCAGCAGAGTAAAGACACCCATATACACAAACAACCACAAAACCCACATCATAGTCGGTGGTCTCTTTAGGTCTTCAGGTTCCAGCTTTGAGAAAATGGGTCAGGATGTTTCCAGTCTGTCCCGACCCCCCAGAGGGACGTAGGCCACTTATAGAGCCTTTCATCAGGCGAGGTACAGTCTGCTCTGTCCTCTGTTACTGCTGTGTAACATTAAAGGCTTTTATTGTGAAACAGCTGCAGGAAATGACTACTGTCCTTGTCCCAGTATACAAGCACGGGAGGGGAATCCATTTATTGACCCAAGTATGTGCGACTCCACTATTATAGGTGGAGATATGCCCCCTTTCAGCTTGTTAGTGTTGGACCTTTTTCCTGTTGACCTATTACGTCACAGACCAAACAATCAACAGATAAGTTAGCTACGGTTAGCTAGCAGCTAACTGGTACCGTGACGGACAACTTTACAGCTCTGTACATTTGGTCCGTCCAAAAAGTCACGGCTCTGGATGTAGATTTCTCCATGTTGTTACCGGCTTCTTCTTCTCTTACACATTTAATGCTTTTGACTTCCAGGTCAAAGCCCAGGGTGGAAATTGTCAATCACATTATCAAGGTGTGTTAGTCTGACTTTGAGACATTAGTTTTGGTACGATTTCAGTCGCACTAACATGTTAACATGTATTTTAGTACTTTATTTAAGTCTGGTTTAAGTCAGACTGACACAAGAAATCGATTTTCTCTGTCATGTGAACGTACTGACTGGTGCTAGGTGAGCAAACGGTAGATGTGCGGTAATACAGTGAAACCGAGGCTATACAACAGCTAACCTCAGTCTGCCAGATGCTGCTTTGGGTCAGCAGGACTCGGTCAGCGTGTTTGTCGGTCTGTCCCCAGCTACTCTCACAAACTACTGGACCAGTCAGCCGAATATTGTGTGTGCACATTTATGACCGTATGCTCAAGGACCTCTCGTAGGTTTGGTGATTTAGGATTGTTGAAAAACCTGTTTTATTCACTGTTTCATCCCGTCATTGACTCCTCACTCCTCAAGTGGCTGCTTTGTGCTACAAATTTTCCGAAAAATCTTCTCGTTTTCGTTACCTAAAACTGTATGAATGTGGACAACGTGGTATATCGTAGAGAAAAATATCCTTAGTATATATGTGTAGACGGTCCATAACGTGAGAAACGTGTTAGTTCTTCCTGTTGAAACTGGTTTAAATGGATATAAAGCTGTGGACTTCCTCACACCCTGCAGTAACGTCCTCACAGCCTGCAGTAACGTCCTCACAGCCTGCAGTAACGTCCTCACAGCCTGCAGTAACNAGTGGCTGCTTTGTGCTACAAATTTTCTGAAAATCTTCTCGTTTTCGTTACCTAAAACTGTACGAATGTGGACAACGTGGTATATCGTAGAGCAAAATATCCTTAGTATAATGTGTAGACGGTCCATAACGTGAGTAGTTCTTCCTGTTGAAACTGGTTTAAATGGATATAAAGCTGTGGACTTCCTCACAGCCTGCAGTAACGTCCTCACAGCCTGCAGTAACGTCCTCACACCCTGCAGTAACGTCCTCACAGCCTACAGTAACGTCCTCACAGCCTGCAGTAACGTCCTCACAGCCTACAGTAACGTCCTCGCAGCCTACAGTAACGTCCTCGCAGCCTGCAGTAACGTCCTCGCAGCCTGCAGTAACATCCTCGCACCCTGCAGTAACGTCCTCGCAGCCTGCAGTAATGTCCTCGCAGCCTACAGTAATGTCCTCGCAGCCTACAGTAATGTCCTCAGTGTGGATGGAGTTCAGGATGACCTCTTTGGATCGGCTCCAGACTTCACTGTGGAGTTATTTTTAGTTTTACAGTTACTCACTGTTGATCTGAATCACACTGTGTTATAAACTCTGCTGTTTGGCTCCAGGCCAGTTTTCTTTATAGTGACACATGAATCTGTGTCGGTCAATGATGAACAGTCTTTATTAGGCACTTCTTCTTCTCTCAGTATAAACCAGCACTTTAACAGCACAATAGTTCACCAGGAAATGAAACTTTGGTTTGTCTGTTTATCTCAACTTCAGTTACAGTGCGTCATAATTTTAGTTTCAGCTTTTTAAAGGAAAGCAGAGTTTATGTTTTTAAACTACTGTTATGTTATTTTAGTCTTGTGTGTATCTGCACTCTTCCAGCTTTGTGTTGGAGCTGCTTCTCTGCTGTTTCCTGCTGTATAAATGAAGTAAAGGAAAAAGCAAAATGACCTGAAGTCCTGCAGAGCTGTGAAGCAGTAGTTTAGCATTTTGATAGTTTGACACCCATTAACTAGTAGCTGGTTAATTTTTAGGAAAAACAAGCCAAACAATGTGAAACACAAGAAGCCTTTCCTTTTAGTTCGAAGCTCCACTGACTCTGTGAACCTCATCTTCTTCTTCCTCCTCCTTCCAGATTGACACCACTGTCAGTGCGCTACATATGAAGCTATGTCCTGCTGCTGGTTAGCTTAGCTTAGCATAAACAGTGGAAACGGGGAAACAGCTAGCCTGGCTCTGTCCAAAGCTAAAAGAAACCACCGACCAGCTCCTCTAAAGCTCTCTGATGAACATGATATATCTGGGTTATTTAATTCACATAAAAACTCAAGTGTAAAGGTGAAAGATTCTGTTAAGATTTTCCACAATCCTATAAAACCACAGTCACTCAGATATAAAACAAACATGCTCAGCCTCAGTGTCTTGAAACATAAATAAACATGCGTCATGTAGAAGTATTTTAACACAGTTAATCTCTATGGAGCACACACATATCAAATTAATCTCTCAGGTGTAGTCCTTAAATATATTCCCCTGGTGATCACACCAGTAAAGAAGTAAAGAGGATTATTATGGATTATGATTGTTATTATTAGCCTTCTTTAAAACATGCAGCCCTGTTTTAAGGACAGGCTCAGAAACTGAGCATGAACGTGTGATTTTTGCAGTGAACTGTTTCCAGATCAGATGGTGAACATGTGCTGGTGAGTCCAGTGTCACAGCTGCAGGATTAACGTCGATACCACAGCTGATGAATATGGATTAAAACACAGCCAGAGGTGATGAAGCTCCGTCTGTAATCTGAATAAATCAAACTCAACAGCTGTAATGGATCTCACAGTTTGTAGTGTCAGTGGAGCTGATCGCACAGAGACTGGGAAACAAAGTTGTTTAGTTTGAACAGACAGGAGCCAGTTAGCCTAGCTTAGCACAGAGACTGGAAGCAGGTGGAAACTGTTAGCATAGCTTAGCACAAAGACTGGAAGCAGGTGAAAACTGTGAGGCTAGCTTAGCACAGAGACTGGAAGCAGGTAGAAGCTGTTAGCCTAGCTTAGCACAAAGACTGGAAACAGGTGGAAACTGTTAGCCTAGCTTAGCACAAAGACTGGAAGCAGGTGGAGTTGTGAAGGTGATATCGTGGGGCTTTTAAATCCCAAACTAGGAACATTGTGTAAAGAGCGCACCACTATATGCATAAAATCAGAGTAAAACTAGTTGGAGCTGACCAGAAATTTCACTTTCAGCCATTATGGTTGTTGCTATGTGGAACGTTATGACATCATGACATCATGACATCAGCAAGTCAAAATACTTCCATTATTAGAATATGACTTAATATGGTGACAGCTGTGGCTGGAGGTGTTATGTTTTCAGTTTGTCCCTCTCGTGTTGTCCCATAAACACAATGAAGACTGCTGAGAGGGAGTTTCTTTGGCACAAACGTCCTCTTGGACTCAGGAATGAACTGAATAGATTTTTGTGGTCAAAGGTCACTGTGATCTCACAAATCATGTTTTTGGTCTTAACTCAGGAATTCATGCTCCACGTATGACAGACGTTCACACAGATGTCTGACAGGATAAAGTGATGACAGTTTATATCCAAAGGTCAAAGGTCAACTTCACTGTGACATCAGAATGTTCTGCATAAACACTTCTGTCCATTACTCAGCGTCATATCCCAGGAACAGAAGGGGAGACGTTTGGTCCTCTGTGTTACAGTAAAGTGTCCTCTGTGTTACAGTAGTGTCTTCTGTGGGACATTGTCCTCTGTGGGACAGTAGTGTCCTCTGTATGTAGGTTAGAGTGAGATAATTGAGACGCAGCTCCCAGCAGATCTGTGTCCTGGATCCTGTTGCAGAGTCAGAGGATAATGAATCAATCCTCACAGCAGAAGCTGCTCTCATTATCACTGAGCTCACATGTTTAAATCATCATCATCACAACAGAGGGTCCATCTTTATATACACTTATCGATATATGAATGTTAACCTTAACTTGAGAAGACGGACGTGTCTCTGGGGAGAAGTTAAAATGTGACTTATTCTTTCTTAACGTGAAGATGAAATCTATGGAGGAGGGAAAATGCGTCAAAGGATTAATATAAAAACTAAGAATTTTTTTCTCAGATTATTTTTCTAAATAAAATCTGAATTTAAATCAGCATGATTCGGGATTAGGATTAGGACTCTACTCTCAGGACAACTTTAAGAAAAGATAAAGATATTCTGAACTCAGTTGTGGATTAAAGTCAGTGCGTTGTGAATAAAAAAACTATTTATGTTGAAATATTTAGAGGAGAGTGAGAAAGTAATGATATTAAAGTCAGAATTTTAACTTTATCCAAGATTAAATTCATAAATCTGAGAATATAGTTTCCCTTTGTAAATAAAAGACAAAACAATTTTGGGATTAAAGTCAAACCAGAGAAATTTCTGACCTCATAATCCGGAGAACTCAGAGAAAAATCTACTCAAAATCTTGCAGATATTCTGAAATGAAAGCTATTTATTTATTTAATTTGGGATTTAATGGGTTTTGATGAATAATTTAGAGAATTTTGACAATTGTTTTTATTTGAATTATTTTAGGATAGGGTGAGGAAATAATATAAAAGTCATAATTCTGTTTCCCCAGATTAAATCCCTCAAAATGAAAATATAGTTACACTTTTTAAATTTCAAGTCAGGATAGAGACATTTCTGATTTTATTCTCAGGAAAAATCTTCTCAAAATTGAAATGATTATTTTATTTATTTTGGGATTAAAATTTTAATAAATAATTTAGAAAATGTTGACATTAGAGACGGGGTGAGAAAATAATATTCAAGTCATAATTCTGATGTTTTCCTGAGATTAAACTCCTAAAAATGAAAATATAGTTGCACTTTTTTAAGACATATCTGACTTTATTCTCAGGAGAATTCTGAAAAAAAATTTCTCAAAAATTTTCATGTGTTCTGAAATATATTAATTATTATTATTTTATTAATTAATTATTTATTTGGGGTTAAAATCAGGACAGTGTAAATAAAGAATTTTGACAGTGTTTTGGAGAATTGTTTAAAAAAATGAGAATAATATTATGAAAGTCATAATTCTGACTTTAACCCAGTATTGCATCATAAATTGGATAATATAGTTGCATAGAATTTTTGGGGGGGATTAAAGCAGAGAGAGGGAAGAATTGATCCATTTATTTCAGACAATGATCTGAAAATAAAATAAAGACTTTATTAAAGTTATTGGAGCCACTGAAGACACTCATGCTTCACTGTTCCTGCTCTTGTGGACGTACTCCAGTTTCCTTTACTGAAGCGGAGGAAGGTTGGGATTATGTGTGTGTGAGTGATGTAAATCTTCTGGATAATCCTCTTTACTTTCCTCTGCGAGACTCTGACAGACTCTCTGCTGCTGCTTTGTTTCTCAAACTGAAGATCTGAAGACGATCAACAGGACTTGTAACAGTCAGAAAACAGAATATCTGTGTTGCGTCGTCTCTGTGCTGTTTCCACCAATCACAGGAGCTAATCACGGTTTCGCCACCTTTATTTCAAAATAAGAGCTCATTGATTTTTAAGAGAATTTAATCCAAGACTTAGAGTTAAGTGAGCTGGACGGCTGTTTTTCTCTCTCAGTCGATTGTTTGGTGGCATCTCGTTTTATATGACAACAGATAATTAGTGATGTTTATTATCACCAGGTTCCCACAGATCCTTTAAAGGGTCACTTTGGTATTTTTTAACCTGGATCCTATTTTCCCACATTTTTGTGTCAAAGTGACGAATGGGAACAATAATACTTGAAACTGGTTCAGCATTGACTGAGACCGCTGCAACCTGCAGTGTCACCACTGGGGGCAATTGAGCACTATTAATTGACGTCCAATAAAACTTCTTGTTTTTGTCACTGACAGGCTCAGATTGTTATTCTAAGTGTCTGACAACATGATGGAGAAGATCCCTACTAGGGCTGTAGTCTCCTGGTCGACTAGTCGATTATTTGGTCGCTATGCTCTCGTCCGACCAAATTCTCATTAGTCAAATAATCGCCGTGTTACTTTCATAAGGAGAAAAGTGCTACATCAACAGCTTTCCAGGATTAATCCATTATTTCCAGCGGCGGGGGGACAGGCTAAGTTACCTGACAGAAAGTTGAACTCGCCCACCCTATGCTAAAGGCCCGAACATACTCGGGCGTACTATAAGCGGAGCGGACTCTACGAGGAGTGTCCGCAGTCATTCGGGCTTCCATAGTCGAGTGCCATTCCGCGTTGTAGTTTCCTGTAAAAAATGTCCGAGAAACACACTACATTATCCACAATTCTTGCGCGTCGATGTGAAAAATACATGCTGAGCAGTCACTGGTGCGCGGAGCGGAGTCCGCGTGGTCGTAAAATCTGAGCTTTGTGCGCACAGGTATGGCGGACATCCACTTTTGGTCCGGGCGGACCTTCGCGGAGTCCGCTCCACGTACGTTCCGCCCGAGTATGTTCGGGCCTTAAGCGTCACGGTGCACAGACCTCCTGTCTGTCTCTGTAAGCTGAAACCATTTCCCTCAGTGGAAACAAAGCTTGTATTTACTTGTATTTCACAGATAAGAAACAATAAATTGTGAAGACAATAAAGCCTCCACAAAAATAGCATTTTAAGTCTTGTGTGTGATTTATCCTGGCTTCATATGAGCAGAGGAAATCTCCGCTCGTCGCTAGGCTAATGTATACAATGTAAAATGCCATAGGCTGGTGCTAATAACATTAGCATGTTGTGGTTGTTTGGAAAACGTGTTTAGTGTGACGGTTGTTTTGTCAGTGAACCTTGTGAGCTGTAATGGAGCTGAATTGTGTGCCGTTACCTTTTGTTACATGTTGCTGTTGTCCCTGGTTTCATATGAGACAAGGGAAAGGTCGCTAGTTGCTAAGCTAATGTATATAATATAATATAATATATATCCGTAGTGATCCTTTCCATAATGTTGTCAGACAGTTAGTATAATATTTTGAGCCTGTCAGTGACTAAAACAAGCACTTTTAGTGGATGTAAATTGATGATGCACAGTTGCCCCAAGTGACTACATTACAGACGGTTTCATCGTTGCCATCTGCAGCAATCTTACGCAATACTGGATCAATTTCCAAACTTGTTGTTCCCATCAGTCACTTAGACACAAAAACATGGGAAAATAGGGTATCGGTATTAAATTATGTTTTAGATAAATATTTTAAAAGTCTAAAAAATGATAAAACATGGGAATTAGGGTTTTATGATTTTTCTGACATTACATTTTTAAAATCTCAATAATTGGAACCTTTTTTTTTAAATTATTATTTTAATTGTCTGAATGCCTCTGGCACAAACGTCACACAGCTCAAGATAGTCAAATCAATTTTGTTTATTGTTAAACTGTTCCTAAATTTCATTTTGAGTAGCTCTAAAAAAAAAAACAATTAGGGAGCAGATTTTTTAAAATTTTATTTTATCATTTGTTATTCATTTTAATTTATTTATTAGTCTTTATTTTTATTTTTTAAATTTATTTTTATCATTATTTTTTTATTTGCGTACAAATAAAACGGCATAAAATCAGAACAGTAAAAAGAAAAGAAAATAAGTGTCAGGAGAGGTCAAGAAGCCACAGGCTTATACAAACGTACAAACGTACCTCCCCTTAAATTAAGGAATTGTTCACACTTTTGCTTAAAAAAAAAAGTAAAAGAATTGTAGATAATCAAAATATGTAGCGATTAATTATCTGTCAATCATTGTAGCTCTAGTTTTTTTTTTTTTTTTATTGAGAGAATTTTTGTCTCCCTTGATTCTGAACATGTGGACGTAGGTGTTTTAAATCAGTCACTCCCTCCTGTCTTCTTTATTTATTAATTTTGGTATTTTGGGTGGAGGTGGTGACAGGAAACAGCAGCAGGGCATGAATCATTTCTTAAACAGCAGAAGAAGAGGCCAATATTGTGACATCAAGGCATGGAAAATCAGCCAAAACTTGATCAGTGATTCAACGTTCCCACCTCAGACAGACCTCAAAACTGTCCAGTATTTAGACTTTTTGTGTCTGGCGTCAGATTTACTATGAAAACAGGTCTAAATGTTTTCATAAAGGTGTGTGTTACTCTCAGACTGTAACCAGATAAAGAGATGACGGCGTTCGGTCACTATAAAGTCATCAGAGGTCAAACAGAAGTTAAAGTGACGCAGCAGTTCCTCTTCAACCGTCTGTTTGAACACTATAGTTAGACTTTAACAGCTGACCTTATCTTGATCCATGACGTGAAGTCAACACGGAAGTAACACGTTATCCAGTTCAGTAATGAACTGTTTGTTTGTTTTAGTGTCGTTGAGTTTGTTCTGCCTGTCAGAAAACGGGAACATTAACTAACCAGGAAACGTGTTCATGTCGGGGAAGTTTCTTTACCTGCAGCTGCAGAGAAACATCCACGCTCAGCTAGTGTTCGTCATCTTCACTGTTTGACTTTATTAAATATTCACAGTTTTGGTGCAGCAGTAAAAACACAGAGATATTTTTGTTATGTATTTATGTTTATTTTAGACTAATTAATTGCGAAAATGTGGTATTATTCTCTGCAACATTATTTTTCAGCAGCTCGTCACACTTGGTGACAGCATGACTGACTCACATCAGGACACTGATGAACCAGACACATGTTTATACATCAAATCTAACATTTCTGATCTGACCCAGTTGAATTTATAATTGAACAGCCCTGATGTTTGGGTTTAAGCTGCTGTGGTAGTGGGTCAATCACACATTGCAGTAATTTGAATCATGCCTGCAGTGATTGGCTGCGAGCAGAACCATACAAGTAGTAATTTGTTTCTAGATCTGGGCACACAAAGATCAAATACAGGTGTCATTTGACTGGATACTACTTGGTGCTGGGTTCCTTCAGTTGATACCTTAAAGGTAGTAGTGCTGGTGGCAGTGGTGTTCACTGAACCTTTTTTGGTTCCTGTTTCCTTATAGTTTCAGTGCGCACTGAAGACCAGCTCTCACAGGTTGGACATGGTAATGAGCTGTTTCCCTCTTGGATTGTTCTGTTTTGATGGTTTTTGGAGAAAAGCTAAGTTCAAGGAGGAGCTACCAAGAACTGCCTGTATTTACTCTGAGCAGGAAGCATGCAAACATTTCCAGGTAAAAACACCAAGCCGACGGTCGGCCATTGACCAAAGTCGGGCCGTCGATGAGCGTCTGTCGGCCTAGTCTTTGCAGTGTGTCCCGCACCGTTGGCACTAGGGGTGAGTTTGTGTACAAAAATCTCTAAACATTTAGAGTGGGTAATTTTTTTTTCGTGTACACGGGTTTCACCGCTGGGTGTTGCTATTGCATTATACCAGTAAAGCCCCAGTTATCCGAATACCAACCAAACAGGCCATTTAACCAACGGTTACAGGCTGCCACTCCGAAATATCGCCATCCCGACGATCCGCCATCCCGAATTCTGGTCCCTGAGTCCTGACAGTGAGCTATGGCGAGCCTGTAGAAGCTGTATTTCCCATGCATGTCAGCAATTTTCACGCGAGTAATTCAGGCTGACTTTACCTGTTTTTCAGCGAACTCCTCTGGTAATTTTATTAAAAGGCATGGCATATAGGTCCACAGTAACGTTTTATTATTATTATTATTATTGGGTCTTA
>NC_065528.1:31217790-31226764 GCF_006386435.1 Epinephelus moara | reverse complement strand
GGAAACCACTCGGCTGACAGGATGTACCACTCTCTCACTCCGCTCTCTCTCACGCAGGCGCAGAACGTACGTGCTACTTGGCCGTCGGATGTAGTCTGTGTAGTGTGTTCAAATGCAACTGACACAGGGCGACGTGAGGCGACGTAGACGACGCAACAGCTGGCTTTCGTCGCCGCTAGTTCTTTGATGTGGGTTTGGTGTTTCCGCACCTTAAGGGCTGACTGTTGCATCAGCCTATGTCTTGGCTAAAAAGCAGTGTGTCAGGGTCTTTAGACTCGGCGCAATGAACAGTTAAATTTCACTTTTACTGTCGTTCTGTTGCTCTGTTGTGACCAAAGTACACTCTGCACTCCAACAGTTTGGTGCAGTGAATAACGCAACGTATACACGTCCCAATAGTGCACCTAAACAGCAGTCAGGCTCCAAGAAAACAAAATCGGGCGTTTAGTCTTCAGATGTGGCAGGACGGGGAGGCAGGTGCTTAGTTCAGGGAAACCTAAGTGGACGAACATGTAGGTAATTTATATTTCTACATGTGAGCATGCTGGACTAAAGGTGTAGAAGATTTGCACTCTGAGACGTAACATCAGTTTAAAGGTAGTGTTTGTGGCAGCAGTCGTCACCGTCTTGTCACAGTCGTGAGGTTTCAGTCTGCACAAACGACCCTTTAATAAGTGTATTAATGAACAGGCATTAAATGAGTCTGTGCGTGTGTTGACTGACGTGTTGCAAACTCAGCTTGTCCTCTGCCGTGTTTGAACTGCATCACATGACTCCACCACCTCCACTTTATCTGCTCGGGCATTAAACTGCAGCCCGGCAGAGTAAACACCTCGTTCTGTCGGCTGTTCTCAGATCTGCATGTGAGGCAGCTCCGCGGTCGGCGTCGACTCCGCTCGGCGGGCCTGCAGATGGCGGAGGGCCTGCGTTACCGTGGAAACACCTCACAGCCTGGCTCAGTGTATGTGTGGCAGTCACACGAACACAGCTGTTTGGTGTTGTCACGGCAACTGACATTTCAGGTTTGTATCAGAGTCCTGGAAATGTACATTAAAGTTCTTACTTACAACAGGCTGTAGTGAAACAGGAAGTGTGTGCAACTCTGACCTTTGACCTCTGTAGTCACCATGGTAACTGATGTGCGTCCCTGTGAGTGATTCTCAGGACGTGACTGTGACATCAGCGCTCTTAAATTCAGTTTCTAATATTTTTATTTCCTGAATCTGAACAGTGTCATCGTCATGGGAGGGGGCGGGGCTGCATGTGTGTGTCAGCGCCTCTTTAATGAACGTGATTGGAGGAGAGGTCAAAGGTTAAACTGAAGCTTTGTTGTGAGACAGACGGAGAGATAAACGTGCTGTCTGTTGGAGCACAGATAACTGAGTCTCTGCAGGAGGCTCGGGCATGTTTCATACTCAAAGGTCAGCTGCTGGAGGAAACGTCAATAACTGTGTGTTACGGCTTTAAACTGATATCTGCTCACAGAACAAACAACGTCCTGATGATTCATCTGTTCTTTGAGTCGTAACTCACATGCTGTTAAGTGTTTGCATGTTTGACTCAAATATTTCTTGTGTAAATAAGTCAGAGCTGCAGCAACATTCAGAAGTATGTTTGTAATCTTGATGATCTTAATATTTCTTCTGATAAAGTTCTGGTGACAGACTCGTCTAAATTTGCAATATAAACTCTACCAGTTGCAGTTACTTACATGTATGTGTATTATATGACATATATATTCTCTACATGTTTCTGAAATAGTGATGTATCTGGTGTTTGTATCAGATAAAGTTTCTGGAGGATTATTTTCCTCAGACTGTGATTAGCCTGGGCTCATTTCACCCTGAGCGTGGCCTCACAGGTTCCTCTCACAGAGCAGCAGATATTACCGACGCCTCCCCCCGCCTGTTGTTGTTATGGATACAGAGTCCAAAATGGAGTCCCAGCTGAATAAAACATGGAGTCCTGGGAAAAGTAATCACAGGTGGCAGCACTGTACATACAGTGTGAGAGCGCACACACAGACGCAGACTCATAAATCAGCTCGGGGACTCTTTTGTGTGGAGGTCTTTTAATTTGAGGCTGAATGTGACATTTCCCTGCCGCTCCACAGGAAGGTTTTAATGATTGGTTAATGAGATGGGAACGCTCTTTGTTCCTGTTTTAACTCTCTGAAGATGAGCTCAGTGTCCCGCTCTGATGAGAAGCTTTATATTCTACATGTGGAGGCAGGAAGCTGCTGATGTCTGCAGATTCACAAATATAATGTGTCAGTGTTTTTGTTTTTTTAGTCTTGTTTCACCACTTTGGCCCAAACTGAAATATCTTAACAACTGTTGGATGGTTTTGTGATGCCCTCAGGATGGATCGTAATAACATCTGGGATCCTCTCACTTTTCATCAAGTGCTTTGATTTATGACCAAACACCTGCAGAAATAATAACTCCCATCAGCCTCAGCTGTACTTTGTATTCACTGCTATTTAGCTAATGTTAGCATGCTAATGGTGCTGCAGCTTCAGTTTCAATGTGGTGAACATTTGAACATTTTTATTCCTAATAGGGATATTTATTAATATGTTACCCGCCAAGAATCATTTTGACAGTTAATCTGTTGGTTAATTTTTCGGCTCTTCAGGTAACTGCACTGGGCATGCTCAGTGCAGTTACATGAAGAGCCCAGGTGCACCACCTGGGTCTTGGCGAAGCTAGCTAGTGGCGCTGCTCATCAACACTGTTCCGACCTGTAGTGGCAGGATGCAGATTTGCATTTCCTAGGATAGCAAAGGCATGACCCGCCCTCCTCTCCCTCTGATTGGCTCGCACTCGTTGCCTTTGTTGGTCTGGTCGGTCAAGTTGAGGCAAGAGGAGTGAGATTTGGTCAATGTTAGGGTAAAAATGTCAGAGTGAGCCAATCAGAGGCAGAGTAGGGTGGCCCCCATAGGTTGATCTGGTGTGGCATTGTTAGCTAGAGGTATAAATCACCAGTTTCATCACGATACAATATTTTATTGTGTCTTTGGATGATGATACGATATTTGCCGATAGTACAAAGTCTTCCACGATATGACTTCGATGCGATTCAGGGGCCTGTGATTGATATGAGACGATATCATTTCACACAGTCTGTTACAGGAGAAGCTGATATGGATCGATGTTTCACTTTTCATTGATGATATTGGATTGTTGATCATTAAATTGATGTATCTTTAATCCCTACTGTTAACTGTGTTATCACTGTTCGCTCTGTTAGCTCTATTAGCACGCTTAGCACCATTACCAGTGTAAGCTTAGCTGGGGGTGCTAGCATACTTAACAATGCTAAAGGGGTTTTGCCGCCAAAATGAAGCCTACTCACTGGGGTGGCCTGGGGGGAGACCGGAGGGTGGCTACCATGTTTCCACAGCACCGCCATCCGACCACTGAGATCACATTACCAGTGGTAATCACAAATGCGCTGCACTAGCTAGTTAGCTTCCACGCAACCTGGGTGGTGCGCAGTGCAGAGCCATCGTGGTTAGTTAACCAGTGGAGCTAATGCTAATGCAGCTAGCCGGCTGTCTGTTAGCAAAGCCGACCTAAAATTGAATAAAAGGTAAAACATTTACATCACAAAACGTTCAAATTTCACCACCTCTGAATTGATAGCGCTTTGAAATGTGGTGCTAAAGCTCACTGAGTCAGTGGAGTGCCGGACTAAAAGTAAAGCACTTTTTGTAACTTTATTTCACTTCATTTTGCATTTCTTTCTAAAAAATTAACCTGTTAGTTCCAGGTTAATAACTGCTTACCTATCAAAAGCACAATTCACCTAAACTGTTACTCAGGTGTGTTGACACTATCATGACAAATTCTGTACTGAGTCGCTTCAGGGATCAACTGCATTACATATACTGTTAATTTATAGAATACTGTCACTGTTTCTCTAAAGCAGCATGAAGTGTGAATTCATGTGTTCAGATTTATAAATGTTGTTAATAATGTTCTTCATGCTGTGGAGATCATGACGACACATTAGTTTCTCTCTCTAAATATCTGTGAAACTAATAATCATGACTAATAATGATGACGTGTGTGTTGTGTTGCAGCTGACTGTCCACTGTGAAGCAGGATGAACGGATATGAAACTCCAGCTCTCGCCTCCGGCATCTTTGGCTCCTACAGCTCACAGATCAAGTCAGTGTTTCATCAGTTTGTAGCACTTGTTAGCACGTCTGTTAGCATCTGAAATGTTTCACACCTCAGTGCAGATACAGTTCAGTGATGATGATGGCGGCTTGTAAATATTTCTGTAGTTCTTTTCATCAAGTGGCAAATTGAAGCCGTCACAAATCTGGCCGTGAATGTGGCATATGCTCACATGCAAACATTAGCATGCTCACATGCAAAAAATTACATGCAAAGTTTAAAGCATGTTGACATCAAATCATTAACATGTCTGTTGCCTGTCATGGTAACATGCTAACATTAGCTACGTGCTAATGTTTGCTCAAACTAAGCCCAGGCACATGATATGATACTGAATCCTTGCTTTTTTTCCCCCTTAAATTTCCATTAATTTTGCTCTTAATTTTCAGTTATTAGTTATATAAATTAGGCAATTTAATGATGGGGTACTTGATATCTGCATGTTTTAAGGGCTTCTTAAAGGGTTAAAAAGCCTTTAAATTTACAAAATAGCATTAAAGCTATCTGTCATTTTTAAGATATAAATTTAAGGGTTTTAAGGGCAAAGCTATTAGGTGAACTTTTAAGATTTTTTACTCCTCAAAAAACATAAATTTAAAAAAAAAAAAATACAAGTTATTTAGGAATTAGAGGTACAAAGCCAGAGATGGTTTCCACACCTGAAAAACACCTTAAACTGTGCAAAAAAACTACTCAGCAATTTTCTTTATATTATAATCCATTAATTTACCATACAGGAACAATTTAGGCCCTTAAAGGAAAATTCATTTCATCTTTTGTTATTTTAAACTTTTCAAAGGGATTATTCCCTTTAAAATTTCCATGACAAAACCCATTAAACAACCACTTTGTATATTAAAGGCCATCCATGTAGCTATTAAATTAATTCAAATCTGGTAAACCCATTGAATACCTGAAAACTGAATAAGAACTCCTTAAGGCCAAAACACACCGGCGGCATCATATGACGGCGGCGCCATTGACGCGAGTCAAGTGCCGCCCCCAACACACACAAAAAGTGTCGCGCTGCGGGGCGTCAACCGGATTTCTATTGCACACTCCAGTCCGCTAGGCTGGGAAGTACAAAATAGCGCTTTTTCAAAGGCGGTGACGCTGGAAAAATAGGACAATAGCGTAAAGTGCCGCGGTGCGGCACGTTGACGCGCGTCGAGCCGCCGCCAGTGTGGGTTTGTAAATAGAAAATAATGGGTGCGGCTGTTTTGACGCGCATCGTACGCCGCCGGTGTGTTTTGGCCTTTAGAGTCTCATTAATTAGCGGCAGAAAATAGTTTAGAACTGTCACATGAATCAAAATCTCTTAACCTCAATAACACCTTAAACTCAGCATTAATTGATTTGTCAGCTAATTCAAATTCATATGGAAATTAGGAGAGCTGTGTGTCCATTAAAATCTACTTAATTTGTTTACTAAGGGCTTTTCAAATTAAAGTTTAGCTTTCACGTTAATGGACAAATTAAAGAATTTCTGGCTTCCAAACCCACTAAACTAGATTAAAGATGTTTTGTGTGTTTTCAGGTACATTAAGGATTAATTAAAGGTGTTTTGAGGCTCCTGAGTCTGTGAGCATGAAAAGATAAATATTGTTGCAGCTCAGTTTCTTTCTAAGAAAACCTCAAATTAATATTTAATGAGACGTGTAACCTAAGATGCTTCATGTTAGCAGCCACAGGTGACCTTCATTTAAGATCTTCTGCGGCTTCACTCTGAACACATGAGGTCACTCAGTCTGTCGGACGGAGGTCAAACTAAAATGAATTTGTTTACAGTGAGGTCAAGTGGAGAGTTTTAGTGTCCGGTGATCAGGGAGTCAGAAACTCAGACAAGAACACAGTTATACAGGTGACACTAACTGATAATGAATAATAGGTGATGCAGGCGAATAAACAAACATGTCTGTAGTTCAGAGCTGAACAGACTGATACAGTGAAACCGGAGCTTCATCCTCACTGACACTAATTGATCCACTTATTTAATCGGCCGTGCTAATTTCCCAAAGTTAATGTGGCTGCAGTCCGCAGACAATGAGGTCACTGAACCAGAGAGGAGAGCAGGAGCTGATCCAGGACCTGAATGACCCACACAGCTTTAAAGGGACAGTTCACCCCGAAATCAGACATACACGTTTTTCCACTTACCTGCTGACGAACAGTTGTCATCACGGTCCATTAGTCGACTAGTCTCCTGCATGTTAACGATGTCAGTTTAATGATTAAATGATATATTTTGGTGGTTTGAGTTGAAGGTGTGAGAAAGAATAGTATCAGTAACATTGTTAACACTGTGCTACATTACAGAGAAATACAAAACCGTACTAATGAACCTTAGTGGGGCGGCATAGCTATAAAATCATTCATTTTTGTGATAAAAGCACCAAATTTGGCAGATGTGTTGACAAATATATTAAGAACAAATCTGGATATTGGGGCATCAGAAACTCGCCCCCTGGTGGCCAGAGCAGGTAATTGAATCCTACCTGCCCATGGACCCGTCCCGTTAATTGGATCCACTCCAAAATGTAATGGCTTCTAAGTTGGACCATGCTACATGCCTCCACCAAGTTTTGTGAAAATCAGTTGGACAATTTCACGTAATCCTCATCCAAAAAATGAATGGAAGTGAATGGGCGGCCATGTGTGGGCGGCCCGTGGACACGCCCCCTGAGTTGGATCAACACCAAAATTTAATGTTTTCTAAGTTGGCATGTGTTACATCCCTCCGCCGAATGCTGTGAAAATCGGTCAGGCAGTTTTTGTATAATTCTGCTAACAAACTAACAAACTGGGCGGCATAGCTAAAAAAAATTTAATTTTTGCGATTAAAAGCGCCCAGTTTGGTACATTTATAACTTAATATACTGGACTAGAACACATTAGTGGCCACCCATTCACTTCCATTGATTTTTTTGGATGAGGATTACGTGAAATTGTCCAACCGATTTTCACAAAACTTGGTGGAGGCATGTAGCATGTTCCAACTTAGAAGCCATTACATTTTGGAGTGGATCCAATTAACAGGACGGGTCCATGGGCAGGTAGGATTCAATTGCCTGCTCTGGCCACCAATGACGCTGTGGGCTAATGGGCATGTAGCTACTTCCATGTTTCAGATGATACGTCATGTTTGTAGTCGACCAATGAAGATGAGTTTACATATCACCTTGGGTTCGTCCTTCACCTTCTCAAAATGATCCCACACTTTGGATTTCCTGCCCGACATGTTATTAACTAGCCTGTGGAATAACCGCAGGTACCAGCCCTGGAAATTAACCTGACTCCTGTCTGACTGCTGAGCGTGGACACTTCCTGTGTCTGTCCTTTCAAAGTAAAGTCCCACATGGACCAGTCATATAGGTTTGGATTTATTCTGACAAGGCGCAGCTCCTGATAGAGTCTCGTATTTGTTTGTTTTTCTGCGACTAAGCGACCAATGAAATCTTGTCGACTAACGTTTGGGGCAGCCCTAATGTTTTGGATCTTGGTCCTGCTGGGGGGTCCACCTGCTTCTCATCCTCATTGTCTTGGTCGATGGCAACAGAGTCTTCTCAAGAAATTTTCCACTATATGGTTCCATTCATCTTCAGTTTGATAATTTGGATTCTGCTGGTATCATGAAAAGAGAAACAGCCCTGTACCATGATGCTTCCACCTCAGAAACACACTGTAGTTGTGGTATTTTTAAGGTCATACGCCGAACCATATCTCCTCCCAACATGACTAATTGTGCTGGAATGATGAAGCTGAAATCAAGATTCACCAGAGGCCCCCAGAACCTTCTAGATTTAAAGACTCTGTGTGGAAGAGCGGACCAAAATCCGATCTGAACTTTGAGAGAGATTAATTCCTTCATACAGGAAGCATCTTAACAGCTGCACTGCAAACAAAAACATTTCAGTTGGTGTGTTCAGTACTTACTCCTGTGTTACTGCACTTTATTCATGGATTGAAATGTTATGATTTCATTATCTGTACAGTTTTATTGAGTTCGTATCAGTCCCCCACTGTAAAGAGCATTTCTCATATAGGTCTGTCTTTAAATAACCTTAAAGACCGCTCCTCCGTCAGTTCTCTGTGTTTACAGTCAGTGGAGGTGAAGTCGTGCTGCCGTTCAGCGTCTCTCATCATCAGTGTGAATCACCCTCGTTAATTATTTATCGTCTCATCAGTCAGAATAAATAACCTGTGAATGTGTGAAAATATCCAGTTTCACGTCGGTGACACACGAGCAGCCGTCTGCTGTCAGTTTGACAGGAAACATCACGACCTGTTGAGACCGGAAAGTGACGCTGGTGGACAGACAAGAAGTGACAAACACATAGCGTCAACGTGAAGTTATAGACAGGATGTACAGTTTGATACAGAGCACGACATTTAAATTAATTAAAGGGCCAGTGTGTAATATTTGGCATGGTTTATTGTCAAATCTGAATCTGAATCTGAATATTCTACCCATTAATATGTTTATACAAGTGTATAATCGCTATAAAATAAAATTCGTTTGGTTTTCGTAGCCTTATAATTATGCTTCTGTATATATATATATAGCAAGGGCCTTGCTTTAGAGAGGTCACCATCTTGCGCCGCCATGTATGTACAGCAGACTGAGCGGACAATCCGGCCAGCCAGAGAACGCGTTTCGCGTGTATAAATAAACCAACGAAGACAGCGGAAGGAAGGAAGAAGGAGGAGGAAACAGCAGAGAGTGTTAGTAGTTCGTTGATAGAGAGTAGTGAAAAGTTTTTTTAGTTATAAAGTTTGCGAATGGACCA
>NC_065528.1:31173941-31216959 GCF_006386435.1 Epinephelus moara | reverse complement strand
TGTCCGTAGGTGTGAATGTGAGTGTGAATGGTTGTCTGTCTCTATGTGTCAGCCCTGTGATAGTCTGGGGACCTGTCCAGGGTGAACCCTGCCTCTCACCTAGTGTCAGCTGGGATAGGCTCCAGCCCCCCCGCGACCCTCAAGAGGATAAGCAGTTTGAAAGTGGATGGATTTTCCTGAACCGCTGTGAGGGTCCTAAGGACAGAGGGACGTCGTATGCTGTAAAGCCCTCTGAGGCAAATTGTGATTTGTGATATTGGGCTTTATAAATAAAATTGATTGATTGAAAAACTAATGCATGCATTAAAAACATAAAATAAAGTAAGACACAGTAAATACAGTATAAAACAACACAACTGTGTGGAAGTCTGTGGCCGCTGATATTAAAAAAATATTGTTGCAAAATTGAATTTAAATTTCCATCAGTTTGCCTGTGTGATAAAATAAAAAATTAAATTGTTGTTTTCATAAAGACTGAATGAAGAGATCAAACAATAAGTTGATTAGTTTGCAATTAGTAAAGCAATATTTTTGCTAATCAGTTAATTTTTTTAATTTTATTTTTTCAAGAAGCAATGTCAAAAATGATCTAGTTGCACCTTTTTCTTCAAATCTTTTTAGTTTTATTTCATTATAAACTGAAACTGGGTTTTTTGGTCGAACAAAATTCAAAATTGAATTTGTTAATGTAAAAATGAGGCTTTAATTGGTATTAAAAAATCTTAAATCAAACTTTTTTTTTTTTTTTACTGTTTTTTTTTGTGATTTAATTTTTTTTTATTGTGTTTTCTTTTTATAGGGTATACATTTTACATTTAATGCAGTAATGCATAGATTTCAGTTATGTTGCTACCCATTGAAATAATATTATGAAAACTGAGAAATTAAAAAAAAAAAAACATTACAAAAAACAGGCGGGAAAAAAAGAGCAGATAACAAAAATGTACTACAACCAATAAGAACAAAAATAAATAAATAAATTAAAAAAAAAAACAGGTTAGTGCTGAGTTGTGCAGAGTACATAGTAAATTAGTTCGCAGCAATATCATACATGTATACATTTTAAAAGTTTATACCATAGAATATACAATTAATTATTTATGAGCTGGACACACTTTCAGACCCCAACGTATAGGTGTGGTACTTTCCCCATTTCAAATCATATTTCCCCACCTTATCCAACAATCTGTATGATGTTTTTTTTTTTTTTTTTTTTTACTGTTTTTTAAAAATTTTTTAAAATAATTTATTGACTGTCTCGCTTTAACGTCACACAGATCAGGATAGTGGAGCCAGTAACACTCATATTTTGTTTCTGTCCATGATGCTCAAAGCCAACTGTCACTGTACGCTGGACGACATGGGGAGGTGCAAATTCAATTTAGATGATCTATTTAACCAAGACTCGTTGACATGGCTAAAACCAATACCAGACAGTGCACACCAGGAGAAACAAAAGCTGCCAAGAAAAGCCAGGTATTTCCCCCAAAATCATGTTTTATGTTTAAATAGATATTCAGGCAAAATTGTCCCTAACTCTGAGAAATTGGTGTTGGTTTTCCTTCAGTTTTGGCTATTGTAAAATTGGTTGCATTGGCTTAAATTTCATTAGGAGAGGCATTAAAAGAAGTCTTAAAAATGAATTTTATATATGAAAGAATAAATTATCAGCAGGTTTAATCAGTAATGAAAGTAATGGTTTATTAGCGTTGACAGATTGAATGAAAGAGGCTGAGGCAGAGTGCATTTGGCCTTAAAAGTCATCAAATAGTGTTAAATAAGAATTTGTGAGCTCTTAATTGCCACAAACATTTTATGTAATTTAATTTATCCACCTTTAAATTTATTTTTGTCAAAATGAGTTGAGCTCTCTGAGTTTTCTTTTAACCCACAACTTTATCTCATGTTGTTTTTACCTGTGGGCAAAATGTAGATTAACCTAATTCAGTCTAATAACCATATTCCTGCATAAAACTGACCTCTGCACAGGACCACATGCACGACCATTATACTTACCTACAATGCTTAAATAACAAAAAGATGATTTGTCCAAAGATCAGTCTTAAATCTGGTTAAAATGATCTTGAAAATGTTTAAAAAACATTAAGTGTTTGATACCTGTAGACACCCTGGGCTGAGGAGAATTCTGCCATCATAAAAAGTCCTTCTTCTACTTCCTCCCTCCTCCTCCTCCTCCTCTTCCTCGTCCTCCTGTGGAGACACCTCTCAGTTTCAGACCCTCTGGTGTAAAGCATCAGTGTTGTTGCCATGGTTACACGCAGTCTAAAATGTTTGAGGTGTCCCAAAATAACAACTCAGAGAGCGGTCTGATGAGAGCAGAAACATGAGTCAGATTCAGTTTGATGTTGAGCTGTGAAACAAAATGTTCATTCATTCATTCATTCATTCATTCATCATCTTTAACCATAAATCCTGTTAGAGGTCGCTGTGGGGGGGGCTGAAGCCTGTCATGGCGGACACTGGGCGAGAGAAGGGGTTACACCCTGGGCAGGTCGCAAGACTAAAATTACATATACATGCTAACTGTATCTGTGTGTGCCTCTCTTCACGACCATGGCTCTCAGTCTCCTGTTTAAAATAATCTATGAAATATCTGCAGACTAACTGAATCTTCTGTGTCTGTCCCTCTTCTCTCAGCGGCCATGGCTCTCAGTCTCCGGAGCCTCCTAAAAATAAAGCCAAGAAGTCCAGTGCCAAAGCTCTCTACGGTGAGTTCATGTTCTATCTGACTTTATCCCTGCTGGATATCTTCATCTGTATTAGTGTGCCAGCCCTGGAAATTAGGGGCCGTACACATGCCATGCCTTTAACTGCCTGGAAAACTCGGGGTTAGGTGCTGGGTGCTACTCTACTCTTGATCTTCACTCAGGCGCTGTTTATAAGTGTGTAGGCCTGTCATCTGTGGGACAGATGTAAAGCTCTGGGTAGCCCTGCACTAACATGATCAACGTTATTTATCAGACTGAATATTTACAGAAGAAGGGAAAGAGATCTGTCGGCTGTGATTGGTTTGTAACCTGACTCCTGTTTGACTGCTGAGCGTGGCCACTTCCTGTGTCTGTCCTTTCAAATTAAATTCCCAGATGGTCCAGTCATATAGGTTTGGATTTATTTTGACAAGGCGCAGCTACTAAGAGTTTCACGTTTGTTCTTTTTTTAGTTTAGTTTTTTTTTTTTTTTCTGCGACTAAGCGACCAATGAAATCTTGCCAGCTAGTGACCTTTCTGGGCGACTAACATTTGGTCGACTGTTAGGGAGCAGCCCTAAAATGTAGTGCAGTAAAAAGTACTGTACTTAAGTACCTAGTTACTTTCTTGTTGGCACATCGACCATTATTATCGGGCATTTTTTAAACACTTCCATGAAAACAAACCAAGTTAGAATTCCTTTTTCTCTTCTGGAAAAAACAGATGAAATGTTGATCATTAGTTAGTTGTGATGGAGCTCCTCAGTTTAATGCTCTTTTTATTTCTCTGTATTTATCTGACAGCTGCAGCTACTGTGACATGAGACCAGTGTGTGTTTTAACTCCACAGCTCCACTACACACTCACACTCTTCATCAGTCACATGATTCACACACAGCAGGGGAAACATCTCACCTGATTGGCTGCGCTGTCATCTCTCTGGACCAATCAGAAATGAGTGCTTGTGTGTGAAGAGACATTTGTTGCTGTTTTCCTTCCAGTGGGTGGTTCATGAATCACTTCTTGTCTCTCATTAACACGTGTCCTCATTAACAGGATCAGATGAAATCTATTTCCTTCGCTCGTCTGCCAAACATAAAAAGAAAAGTCAAAGTGAGCCGAGTGTGATCTGTGTCTGTGTGTTTCTGTTTTAACAGCACGGCTCTTATTTTGTGCCATTAGCTGTGAATTTGAGACATTAAACATCACAGCCTTGTTAACCTTTTCAGTCTCAATGGGACTTCCTGTTTAAATAAAGATTAAATAAATAAAAAAAACAACAAGAAGATTTTAAAGTAGACTCAAGACTTGTGGACCAACTTCACCTTCTTCCAAAAACGTGAAGAATTCAAAACTCCAGAAACACGTGTATAGATCAAGTTATTCTTTATACAACAAGTGTTTCTTCAGTTTTGACCAGTTAAAACTAGATTTCGATGGTGGACTTCTCCATTAAACAGCCAGATGACCATCTAATAAAGCTTCGCTTTGTGTAGGTAGTGTTGTACTTTAAAGGGAAACTTTTCCAACCTGGACCCCATTTTTTTGCGTTTTTGTGACGAATGTGAACAACAGTTTTTCAAACTGGTGCAGTACTAAGTGAGAGGGCTGCAGTCTGTAGCTGCCAAACAGGCTGCGATGTAACCACTCGGGGTAAATGACACCGGGAATTCACTTCCATTAAAAGTGTTTGTTTTTGTCACTGACAGGCTCAGATTGTTATTTACAGTGTCTGACTACAGGAGGAAAGGATCCCTACAGAGATAGAGCTTTTTGTTAGAGAGTAAGAGACTTTTTGTTTAACCAGAAACAGCCCTGAAATCACTATCGGCAAACCCACCAGACTCCATTTAAATAAATAGTAAATTTATCATCGTAAAACACACTTAATTCCAGAGTCTATAGAAAAAAATAAAACTTACAGAAACCATCTGGGTTCGTCTTTCCACTGTTCCAACAATCACCAACTCTGATTTGGTTGAAATTAAAGGGGAACTAATGTTTTTTTTCAACCTGGGCCCTATTTATCGATCTATGTTTGTCTATACGAGTGATAGGATGTTCAATATGTGACATTTCTCCAGTACAAAGCTAGTGCTGACCTGCCTTTTTCACACAGATAGGCTCGGATTGTTAGTATAATTATCTGACAACATAACAGAAAGGAGAAATGAACGTCTGTGTTTACCTTTAGCTGGATTCAGACATGTTCCTCTGCCTGTTGCTGCTCCCTCTCTCTCCTCGTCTGCTCTTCAGTTTCAATGAACTCTGCGTCCGTGTACTCCGTGTTCAAATAAATACAGGCGGTCATCAAATTCAAATGGCTCATCCAGATCCAGTTGGTCAAAATTGGGTAAAAATTACTAAAACTAACAATCCGAGCCTATCTGTGTGGAAAAAATGCACTTTTAGTGGACGTATTTTGACGTTGTTTGACGCTGTCTGAGTGCCCTATTATTTAATATAGCACGCGCTCACGGGCTGCAGGCAGGTCAGCCCTAGCTTCGTACTGGAGAAATGTCACATATTGAACATCCTATCACTCATTTAGACAAAAGTAGATCAGAAAATAGGGCCCAGGTTGAAAAAAAACATTAGTTCCCCTTTAACCCTTAATTCACCCAGTAGATGTGAGAACATGCTGCCTCTTCACACGCTTAAATTACTCAGTACTGGGCCAGTTTAAACAACCTTTGTTCCCACTGGTCACTTAGATACAAAAACATGAGAAAATTGGGTCCAGGTCGAAAAAGGGTTTGGGCTAATCCTTAATTAATCAAATCACCAAAGTAATTGGTGATGAGTTTTAAACCTGCAGCTGTAGTTAAGTCCTCGCTGCTCCTTTTAACCACACTTTTAATACATAAATTAAATGTAATGTAACCATAACATGAGAATATTTTAGCCCAAACTGCAAAAATAAGAGCCATGTTGTAAAAATCATAATTTCTCTTTAATCTCAGACCAACATGTGGGACTTATACTACTATTATTGTTGTTTAGTTTGCTTGAGAGAAATTAATTTTTAAGAATATGTTGGCGTTAATATGTTGATGACTAATTGTAATCACTGTTAATTGTCCCACAGTGGTCGATCCTTTGCTGCGTGTGTGTGTTTCTAACTTTACAACCATCTTTTCAAGTATTTCTTCAATATTTTTTGATGATCTGAAAGACTTCCAACATCAGGAGTTTCTGTGGAGCTCTCTGTCTCTAATGTCTCTGAAAATCAGTTTCAGTCTCGTCCTCTGTGCAAACGTCTTTGGAAAGTTCAGTGTACAACTATGAATATGGATTTTTAAGAGGTAACTTTGGTATTTTTTAACCTGGACTTGTTTTTTATGTGTGTCTAAGTGACGAACAGGAACAACAACATTTTTTTTAAACTGGTCCAGCATTGAGCGAGAGCACCATCAGTGCACAGTACATCCACTTAAAGTGTTTGTTTTTGCCACTGACAGGCTCAGATTGCTATTTCAAGTGTCTGACAACATTATGGAAAGGATCCCTACAGAGATAGAGCTTTAGTTAAAGAGTAAGATCCTATTAGTTTAACCAGAAACTATTCCAAAATTGCTATTGCCAAACCCACCAAACTCTATTTAAATTAATCGTAATTTCAGCGTGTATAGAGACGGTATGTTTTCACATCTGTCTGATTGAGTTAAAGGTTTATTACAAGAGTTGGTGATTGTTGGAACATTGGAGAGGTGAACTAAGAGGTCTGTTTTAGTTTTACTTTGTTCCTGTTGTCTTGCAATGTTTCATAATGATAAAATTAGTTTAGTTCGGTCACTTTCCAACTGCTGATTTTAGGGCTGTTTTTATTAAACAAAAAGGATGTTGCTCTTTAACAAAAAGGTCTATCTCTGTAGGGATCTTTTCCATAATGTTGTCAGACACTTAGAATAACTGTCTGAGCCTGTCAGTGGCAAAAGCAAATACTTTATCAGCAGCCTCAATACTGGACCAGTTTCAAAAGTTTTTGTTCCCATTCGTCACTTAGACACAAAAACATAAAAGATTTTAGTCCAGATTGGAAAGTACCAAAGTTACCATTTAAATTAGATGTTAAGAAACCTGAATGATACAAAATGATCTCTTAAAGGTCTGACTCTTAACCTAACTGAGTAATGGATTACTTTAATCGTGTAGGTCACTTTAATGTCTCCTCGGACAAATGGAGTCACAGCTTCTTTTCACAAAGCCTCAGTAAGTTTAAGAAACCGGACATTTCTAACCCCTCAACCACCACCTCCCCCCCCAACACCTCAAACCAAACCATCACCTCTCCTGACGTCTCATTTAAGTCCATCTGAAACTTAAGTTTATGTGACGTTGCACAGATCTGTCTGTCCAAAAGACATACTCTGTATTTTAAATAAAATCATGTCTACCTGACTTTGGACTGCAAAAATAAATGTGTGTGATTTCAGTTGGACTTTCCTGTTCTTTTTCTTCCAGCTGTTTTTTTCCTTATGTTTGTGTGTTTCTGTATTTTTACCCTCTGAATCTCCTCAACGTCTCCCAACTTCTTTCCTGTGAAACTTAAAATGTACGTCAATATTTATTCAGTCCTTCCAGGAAGTGTTGGAGTCATCTTTTTCAGAGGATTATGAAGAAATGTTTAAAGATGTGCCATATTAGGAAATGGTGAAAAATGTTGATGAGAGTTTTCACCAAAGCCCAAGATGACGTCCTCAAATGTTTACTTTTGTCCCCAAAAATATTCCGTTTACTGTCACAGAGGAGAAAAGAAACCAGAAAATATTCACATTTAAGAAGCTGGAATCAGAAAACTTGGACTTTTTTTCTTAAAAGATTAGTCAAACTGATTAATCGATTAGTAGGTTGGTTGGCGATTAATTTAATAGTTGACAACTAAACGATTAATTGATTGAAACAATAAAACATTGTCAGTTTCCCAGAATGCACCAAGGCAAATAAAAGTGCAGCAGAGAGACTGACCAATGAAAGGCACAGTAACACAACCACAACTTCGTGGTGGGACTTAATGTATATACGTACATACAGTTTGACAGAATGGTGACGACATGACATTAAAACCAGAACAATAAAAGGTTATTAACGTCTCTCTGTCTCCTTCAGAACAAAGAAAACACTTCACTAAAACCAGCATCAACAGTCTGACGGACACGTCGCAGTATCATGTGGAGGTGGGTCGGGATGGGACGATATTGGATTTTTTTGCTGGTATCTGATATGCTAATATTTAACAACTTATTTAGCAGATAACTGATACTGATATGGATATATACACTCTCCTCTGCAGACTAATTTTGATACCACTGAAGAAGCTGTTACTTATTCACACTATTCTTTTATAGTTCGTCCCCTGGGTTTGATTTTAAGAGAACGCAACTGACTTATCTGGAGTAGATCTGTCTTATAATAGATAACCCAAATAAACTGACTGTATAGTAAACCCTGAGCAGCTGCGGTGTTTCCATGATACTTAGTTGAAATGTATTGTCTCCTGTGTGATCTTCAGCACCTGACCACATTCGTGTTGGACCGTAAAGACGGGATGATCACAGTGGACGATGGCGTCCGTCGTCTTCGTCTGCTGGATGCTAAAGGAAAAGTTTGGACTCAGGAGATGTTGCTGCAGGTGGAGGAGAAAACTGTCAGCCTCATCGACCAGGAGACGAAGGTGAGACTCAGTGTTATATCTGAAATATATTTCCAGACAATAAGTTGCTCTTCTAGTTCTCAGAAACTGAATTATTCCCACAAACAAAGAACTTGTGACTTGTATTTTTCAGAACGAGTTGGAGAACTTCCCCATCGCGACGATCCAGCACTGTCAGGCTGTGATGAACGCCTGCAGCTACGACTCCATCTTGGCTCTGGTGTGTAAAGACTCAGGTCAGACCAAACCTGACCTCCACCTGTTCCAGTGTGACGACATCAAGGTAAACTGCCTGTGATTGGTCGTTTTAATAAAAAATATTATCAGTCAGCTAAAATGATTTCAACATTTGAATGTTGAATGCAGCTTTTGTAACACCAAGCTGAATATTAATCAGGTCGACAGGTCTGTTCTTAATCAGAGCTCAACGTTTATTAAACTGAAGGTAACCATAGCGACAGCAGTGATGCTTCACACTAAGTTACCACTGAAGTCACCCAAAGCCTGGAAACTCCTCAAGGACCTTTGCAACCTGATCGAGGACCTCTGGAAACCTCCACAACAAATTTTGAATCATTGTCATTGACTTCGAACCTTATTAAGGACCTATGCAATGTTTCAAGGACCTTTTTAAACCTCCTGATGTACCCTGGAATCTCCATAGGAACCCCTGTAACCTCCTCATAGACACCTTGAATTCCCTGGACCTCAGCACAATGACATCCTGATGTGCACAATCTTTTCTGGGAGCCTCCCCAGCCTGTGAGACCCCCATGACTTCCTTAAGGACTGCTGCAATGTTATCAAGGACTTCTGGAAAACTCCTCAACAACATTGTAAACATTGTCATTGACTTGGAAATCTCTTAAGGAGCTCTGCAATCTTCTAAATGACATCCAGACCTCTGCAAGGAACTTTGGAATTCCTTCAAGTACCTGCGCAACCTTTACAAGGACATGTAAACATCCTTCAGGACCTCTGCAGCCTCCTGAAGGGTCCCTGGAGCTCCAGAGGTCCTCTGCAGTCAGAGATCTCTATGATCACCTCAAGTTTCATGCAAGCTTCTCAAAGACCTTTGGAAGCCTATTAAGGACCTTTTGGCCCTCCTTTTGGACCTCTTCATGGACTCCTGGAATCCCCCTGGACGTCTTCACAAGAAGCTCTTACAGGATGTGCACAATCTGTTTTTTTCGGAACTCTATACCTGCTCTGCCTATCAAAGACCCCTATAACGTTCCCAAGGACCTCTAGGATCTCAAGGATACAAGGAACCTTCTCAGGGACCTCTGAGTTTTATGAGGACCTCTGCAACCTCCTAGTGGGCCCTGGGACTTTTCTGACAAACCTTTCCCATCTCCTCAATGACTTCTCTAACCTCTGCAATAACATGTACAGCAGGTTCGAGGACATTCAAGCCTCCTTAAGGACTGTTGGAATTTCTATAGATCAGTGCAACGTCTTCAACAATCTCAAGGACCTTGGGAAACAAGAGAAACAGCCCCAGACCCAAAGGACCTATGATATTTTGACCATTTACATCAAAATTAGTCACATTTTAATACGATGAATTCTGATATGTGTGTTTTTGGTCAATATTTTCTGTATGATTTTTCATATTTTTATTTATTACAAAGCTCAGAGAAATCTTTGTTTGTGATGAAAAAAGAACAATTTCATTTAGATATAATTTAAATGGTAGTGGACCAAGAATCGAGCCCTGCGGTACACCTTGACTGATTTAAAAAGAAAAAAAGGAATAAAGCTATTACAGATGTTTTAAAGCCCAAAAGTAAATTAAATCAGAAATGTTACAGTTTCGTGTCCGAAAAGGTTTTATTTGTTTAATCCTGCTATTAATGTGTTTGTTGATTCTTACTCAGGCGAATCTGATCCAAGCAGACATAGAAAGTGCCATGATCGATGCCAAAGGAGGCAAAGTGAAGAAGAGACCAGAGACGCTCAAGTAAGAACCAATCATCAAACACTTGATGACATGGTTACATTAAATGCTGACAGCTGATTGGCTGATCTGTCTGTCCATCTGTCTGCAGGATGATCCTGAAGAGTGACGGGATCATCCCCCCTCCCCCTGCTGCTCCTGCCCCCGAACCACCGGCACCATCCAATCAGGTGGACGTGAAGAGTCGAGCAGCCGCATGGTCAGCCTGGACCAATGAGCAGCAAGACTGTAAGTGATAGATTGATCAACTGTTTTCAAACAGAATTTTATATTTTGGGGAATATAAACTGTTAAGCAGTTTTACACAGGCATTTTGGGACATTTTTTACTTTTTTCTGGATATTTTGTAGACTAAACATTGATTTGATTAGGCAAGAAAATGTCAGCCCCAAATGTGTCTATAATGAATATTAAATATTGCAGTCCAACTAATGGCTGCAGACTGAAACCTCAGTATGTTCTGTAAAACTACACATCTGATTGGTTATGATCATTGATTGATTGGTTGTTTATTCTGTGATCAGATGAGAAGCAGCGGCAGATATCAGAAGAGGCCGGACCTGTGGAGATGACTGCAGCCAGAGTGGACCGAGACGTGGTGAGTCAGAAACAAACTGTCCTTTTTACATGTTGGATGTTTGTCGCTGATCTGAGAGCAGCTGGTGGAGCTGCTGCGTTTAAATCTGAGGTCAGTGAAGTTCACATGACAATAGATAAAAGATTTAAGCTGATTGAAGAATGTAGTTTGATTTAAAGGTAATCAGAGTTCTGGAGCTTTGAGGGAAAATCTGGTTACATAAAGGAAAGATACGAGAGCGGCGAGAGAACTGACCTCCGCTTTGTTGGTTTAGGTTTAATCATTAAAGTCTGAATAAATGTCTCTTTAAACACAAACCTCAAGGTGACATTACAACTTTTATTTTGGCAGCAAATCCTGAACCACATCCTGGACGACATTGAGTTCTTCGTCACCAAACTTCAGAAGGCTGCTGAGGCATTTAACGAGCTCTCCAAGAGGAAGAAGGTCAAGAAAGGGAAGAAGAAAGGTCCAGGAGGTGAGGAGGGGTACTGGTTTTACTTCTGATGGCAGGAAACCAGTCAGTGTTTCTGTCACCTCAGAGCAACATGTGGAGTTATTCTCCAACTGGTGATTCATTTTTATAGATCATTCGTCCTGCATGAGGAAGTGAAGGTTTCACTTCACAGCAGCCCCAAATCTAAAAATACACAATAAATGTCAAAGCACTCAGTGAAACCAGAATAAACAGACATCACAGACAAACTGATGGAATCAACTCAACTTACTCTTTAATGTTGCGGCAGTTTCTCTGATTTTCACCAAGGATAAAAAGATGAATCTAATCATTTCAATATATTTATTTACATGAATTCACAAGGTTGAATTTAAATCTCACGCAGACTAGAGAGTTAAGTCTCTGGACCCTATTTAAACAATCTGTAGCTAGTAGTCTCAAGTGCATTAAGGGCCGGGTCCACCAAAACGTTTTGTTTTTTTTTCTCTCTGAGGCCAGTGTATTCTTGTAATGCTTTACAACGCTGTGCTACAAATGCCGGCAGCATGACGAGTACTGATTCCGCATTCTGAGCTGAGTGCTGCTGGTTGGACTTTTTTTGTCTGCGCACTGAGAATTGAAAAATGTTCAACTTGTCCAACATTCAATCACAGTGGAAGAGAGACAAACTGTCCCATCTTAAAGAAATCTGTTAATATTCTGTGTTTCCTCCGTCGGTCCGTCCGTCCGTCCTCACTCCCTGCATGCTTCAGCCTTTCCCTCATCCAAAGCAAGTACACCACCTTGTGCCAACATGTTGACCTTTGCAGATATTCTGTATCGTAGCAACTAGACGCGACTATCTTAGCTAAAAACAAGTTTTGTGCCTCTAAAGGGCTCTCAGATGCTCTCAGTTGGATGTTTCCTGAGGAGCACCTGGCGTTCTCAGCTGGAAACGAGGCCTTAGGGCAAGTTCAACTCCACTTTGCTGGTTAATCTGGGTGCAAAGGAAGGCGCAAGGGGTCGAGAAGTTGTATTTAGTTCCGTTACTAATCATAGTTGTGTTTTGTGCAAAACATGAATACAACTAATCTGAATAATGTGCCCTTTAAATAAGGTTTCCTAGCTTAGGAGTGATTTAGGAGGTTCCCAGAGCAACTCTGAGCAAGGAAGGGACAGAAACTTTTATCTTAGTGAGGAGGTGTGGTTGATCCCATTGCTAGGTGTGATGCACTCTGTTAACAGATGTGATTGGTTTCCACCATTTTTCTCTTAAGCCTCTTAAAAATCCTCCTCCCTGCTCCTAACAGTTTTTCATCTTAGGAGCTCTTTTAAGGTCTTCTATCTTTACCAGGACCTAGTCTTAACTTTAAGGGGACATTCTAAGACAGTGTGACAGTTCTAAGAATTGTCGTAGAATTTCTTCACGAGGAACAACTCTTTGTATGAAGAAACTTTGTGAATACGGCTGCAGGTTTTTGTTGCTCCGTGGCTCAATCGCTTTCTGCTGCTGCAAAATAACAATACACCAACACTTCACATGACCACACCTCTCTTTAAGACCTTCATGCCCATGGGTGCAGAGACGGAGGCAAGTTTATGTGCTACTTACACAACGTGGACGCTGGCTTTAAAAATGACGCCTGCATCAGTCTGAAACTAACAAGAGTTGGGCCCTGTTGCGTGACGCTTTGCACCAGGTGTAACATCGGGCCCTTTGCTCTGCTGCTCACATGACTTGTGTCCCAGACTGTTGCCATGGTGACATGAGGGTGTACAAACCACACAGCTGATCTCAGACCAGGTCCTTTATCAGCATGATGTTATTAATCCTTTAACAGTCACTGAGAAAAAAAGCAGCTGTGAAACTTTGTGAAGCTTTTCTGAAGCTGGTCAGTAACCACACAGCTTCACCACGTGAGGTCATGAGGTCGGGTACAAAGCTTCAGCGAGAAGAAGGTTTCCAAGGTCGAGAATGTGTGCATCACCCAAAGCATGATGGGAATTGTAGTGCCAAAACTTCCAATTTTTGCTGAGATTTGTGGATCCAAAGTAATGAAATATGAATATGATCTAATTACAGAACCATCTCCATCTTTCTTGTCGCCGCTTCAGAAGCTTTTTCACCTTCATTACGTTTAAAATGAAAACTTTTTGATTCAACTTGTTGCTCTGTGTGATTTTTGTCCACCAGAGGGCGTCCTGACTCTGCGCTCTAAACCTCCCGGTGAGGACGAGTTTGTCGACTGTCTGCAGAAGTTCAAACACGCCTTCAACCAGCTGGTAGGATCATCTTCATCATCCTCATCCTCTGATTGTAGAAACATGTTGTGTTGAACGCGCCTGTGTTTGTGTGACCTGCAGGGGAAACTCAAGGATCACATCCAGAACCCGAGCGCCGTCGACCTGCTTCACTTCCTCTTCTCTCCTCTCAGGATGGTCAGTCGGCTCTTGAACACTCATTTATTTATTCTCTAAACAGCTGAAGATGTTTTTGTTTTTAACTCTCTGGAGTCTTTTTGTCGTTTTGGTCTCGACGCTGTGAAGTACATTCATCATTTAATAATGTATTAATTTAAATTTTTAACATTTAATTTTGTGCCTCAGTTGTGAAACACCAAGTGAACAATTCTGAACTAAAATAAAACTTTGCGACAGAAGTTCCCACTGCGCTCTCTCCTGAGGTATAAAAGAGTCAGTTTGACTTTGAGCCTGTCCCCCATCTGTCCTCCATCTGTCCTCCACCTGTCCTCCACCTCCAGGTGATCCAGGCGTCGGGCAGCGTGGATCTGGCCCGCAGCGTCGTGGTTCCTCTTCTGACCAGAGAGGCCATTGACTTCCTGCACGCCTCAGGAACAGCCGAGGAGAGACACGTCTGGGTCGCCCTGGGAGACGGCTGGACCAAATGCAGGTGAGATCACGACACGGTCTGAACTCTGCAGGTGACCTGCTGTGACCTCTGTTTGTCAGTAACTGGAGGCTGTGTTGATATAAAAGTCAGTTTTACCTTTGTAGTAGCAAAGATTTCTGCACACTCACATCTTTGCAGCGCTTTAAATGGTCAATAACAGCTATAATTCTACTACACTATAATACTATCGTTGATTTTTCCTTTATTGTTGATTTGTTTTGCACCTGTTTTATTTTTATTTTTTTATTAACTGAATAAAATGTGCCATTAATTGGCATTTCTGTTTTAATTTGCTTTTTAATTTATTAATTAAATGTATTAATTCCTCTGTTTATTTACTTTCCTATTTAGTTTTCTCTTTTACTTATTTATACATTTATTTATTCATTATTACCTGTTTTATTTTTCCCCTTTTTATTTAGTTTCCTTTTAGTTTTCTATTTTACCCATTTATTTATTTTTTAATTGATTTATAGATGTATTTATTTATTTGTTTCCCATTGTATTTTTCTCCTATTTATTCACTTTCCTGTTTAGTTTTCTCTTTTACTTTTTATTTGTTAAATTTATTTTAAATGTATTTATTTTTAAATGTATTAATTTATTTATTGTTTTCCCATTGTATTTTCTCCTTTGTTTCCCCAAGCTTATTTATTTCTCTATTATTGTCTATATACATTTCTTGACACATTATCTTTGCATTTCTTAATGAAATGTAATAAAGAAATAAAATGTAATAAAGAAATGGATAAAGAAGTGTTCATGTGTGCAAACATATTAACCCGACATTTGCAAAAACAGTGTTTGGTAATGTAACACATTGAGTCAGAGTGTGAACACCCAGCAGGCAGCTGTTACTCTGCTTCGCTCTGACTCAGAGTTTCATTTTGACCGTCAACATGTTCTGATAAACTACAGAGGTTAGATATTGTTTGATGTGTGTGCAGGTTGGAGTGGCCGAAGGATCATTACTTCCCCCCGTGTGTGCTGACGTTTCGGGACGGCTGGGAGCCTCCAGTGTTCCCAGTGCACCCAGCTGTGACTCCGTCCAGAGAGCAGGAGCTGACGCAGCTGGCCGAGAGTCTCGCCAACGCAGAGATCCAGAGACAAGAGGAGCTGAGGAGCAGACTGGAGGTTCATATCTGCACATCACACGTCACATCCTCCACAGTAACACAAACTACATCCCATATTAACATAATGTTTCCTGTGTGTTTGTGCAGCAGTCGGCGGTGCAGAAGTTCCCTCCTGCAGACGGGTACGCCTTTGCAAACACCTCCTACAAACGCATGCAGATCCTGGATCAGGAATCGGCCATGGCTGCTTTTAAACAGGCCGTCAGCCGCCGCGTAGACCGGTAACTCTGAGGTCACATGATGCCCTGGAGAACTGATCCCAGATCTGCTCTTTACTGCCTGTTAATCTGTGGAGGAGGAAATGTGACTTATTCATCATTAGATACATAAACACTGAACACACATCAGTGAGAGCTGAAGGAGATAAATAAATATACCAATAGATACTGAGTTCATTAGTAAATAAATGTTTCAGATTAATCAGGACATAAATTGTTCATCCAGTCATTCAACCTTTATTTATTTATTTTTTTGTTTGTTTACAATGACATTGAGTCAATTGCAAAAACAAAGGAAAGGAAATCAGAGAAAAGGCACTAACATTATAAAAATAATATAAAGCCATTGAAATTTTACAATTAGGGAAAAGAAAAATTAGTATAATTAAGATGAAATTAAAATGCAGTTATGTAAAAAAAAAGCCCTAAAATTTTGCACTTATGACCGATAATTTGATGGTAAAAGGAAATTGTAAAAAAAAAAAAAAAAAAAAGAGTAAAAGCAGGAGTTAATAAATGTTTTAATTTGTTGTTACATTTTTTACATTTATATTTATTTAAGTATTTTTAGATTTAGGTTTTTTATTTTTTTCTATTTCAGAAATACAGAATAACAATAATAAAATATAGAAAGAAGATATTTAAATTTAAATTATTTATTGAATCAAATATGTATATATTCAAATTTGTATTTATTTTAGTACTTGTTTATACGTTAATTATTTAATTCATCAGTCAAAAAATCAATCAACTTAATTTTTCGCCAGCAGTCATGCAGCAACAGGATACATACATTTAGCACATCAAACACTGAGACCATAAAACATAACTACATAACATCTAAGACATAAATACACTGTAAAAACTGCTTTTTTAAAGCAGCAACTTTTAAATGTTGATGATGAATAAGACATTTTTCATACTCCGTGTAAATCATATAAATCCTCCTCTGAACTGGACAAACTCTCTCAGCTCCTCGTTCTGAATCTGATTTGTTTATTTATTATAATCTCTCTTTATTCTGAGTGATTTAACGTTCTGCTGCTTGTCTGGAGAAAACACGTCAATCTGAGAACAATAATCCAAACTCCTCAAATGTTTCCTCTTCTCTGATTTGATCTTCTTCTTTCTCACTCAGACTTTTTCACCTCTGAAACTGAATTATTTTAATTAAATCACATCTTTAAATCTTTTTTTCTGTCAGTAACTTTTTCTAAAGTCGGGACACTTCTCCACGGCTGTAATATCGTTACCATCACATAACCATCATACCTCAGTCCCCTCATTATTTGCTTATTGAATTCATAATTGGAAATCATCTTTTATTTTTAATATTTTGACATTGTGTTGTGTTTTATTTTCATTCATTTGTAAAAGTATTAAGCTATTTTCACTTTTAATGGTTGAAACTTGTTCCAGTAGCTACATATACTACATACACTTTTTCTGTGAATATTGTAATTAATAATAATTAGTGATGTTGTGACTGGTTGATTTATTGTAGGAGTTTTGATGCCGACAGCAGAGTCCAACCAAAACTGTTTGCCAAATCTAAATATGACTTTGTGGCAAGAAACAACACGGAGCTGTCCGTCCTCAAAGACGAAGTCGTCGAGGTTTGCTTTTTATATATCTCTGTGATTATGAAGTATTGATTTCATGCAACAGTTTGAAATTGGTCTGAACTATACATATTATTTTATTTTTTTTAAAGAAAATTATATTTATAATTTCAGCAAGGTGATGTTTAAATGAAACTGAGTGTTGAAGACATGAAGTTGTGTTTTTAAATTTTGTAGCCACCAACCAAAGTCCACACCTTTTCTCGAAGATTAGAAAAATCATAAAACTATACGTTTAATTTAATTTCATATTTCAGTTTCATCTTTTCTTATTTGTATCATATCATTTGCCCCAAAAAGTCAAATTTATTCCAAAAACTAAAAATAAGGGATCAGAATCAACCCTACAAATGTATGCAGTATATTTAGATTAATCAAAACACCTGCTCAGGTAAATGACTTTGTCAAACTTTCAGAAATATTATCAGGGATAAATATCAGAATATAATCTGGTCAAAACAAACAAGCTGACCTATTTAAACTTTATTTATGCTTAAATATTACATTTACATTTTTTCAGGCCCAATATTGATCTGCCAAGGACTTCACTTCCTGTATAAACTAAACAAACTTTATATTACTTAAACAACCACCAATAAAATGTGAATTAAATTCTAAATTGAAGTTTCTAACAAAGTGTCTAATCCCTGAATCTCGTCTGTCAGGTTATTGACGACAGGAAGCAGTGGTGGAAGGTTCGGAACGGCTGCGGGGCGTCCGGCTATGTGCCAAACAACATCCTGGAGATCACCAAAGCTGTGGACATTACCGGCAGAGGAGAGCCCATCTACAGCCACACCATACAGGTAGGAAACACTTCATCGTTATTCACCTCATCAGTTTCATCACATCATCACATCACTGTCTCATCTCCCTTCATGTGTTTTATTTTGAACTGTTAAAGCTTATGATGCCAAAGAAGGAGTTTGAGTTGTTCAAGGTAGGGTGACTGTTTTTAGTGACGAGTGTTTTTAGCGTGCAGAGTTTTTAGTGTCCCAAATTTTCTTCAGTAGTTTTTAACAAACCCCCGTGTGCATTGCTGTGGAAATTTTTAAAGGAACAGTCTCACATTTTTGGACAAAGATTAATTTATATTTTTTGACTCAACAAATAGCTCCAGTGCTAACTACTTGGTGTACATATGTTTAATAAACAACATGAATCGCTGTGAATGAGTGCTGGAAGGTGGAATTTTTCCATTTTGAGGCTAGCAATTTCCCTCTGCTATCAGTCTCTGTGCTAAGCTAACAGTTCTTAGCTACAAACAGAATTTGTAATACTTGATATGCTTCCTGTATGGAGCTACCATAATACCAACTAGCTACAAACAGGTAGCATATGTTGGATATACTAGCTGTTTTTCAGCTACAGCTAGCAGTTTCCCCTTACTTCCTGTCTTTGTGCTAAGCTAGGCTAAACATGTCGTAGTATAACCATTCTTAGCTACAAACAGAATTTATAATATTGGATATGCTTCCTGTATGGAGCTACTATAACATCAACTAGCTATAAGCAACTAGCATAATGTGAGATATGCTAGCTGTTTTTCAGCTACAGTTAGCAGTTTCCCCTTGCTTCCTGTCTTTGTGCATAGCTAGGCTAAACCTGTCCTTCTGTAATGCTTGTTAGCTACAAACTAGTCTCGCCACCAGACAATCAGAGATCTCCGCCTTCTGATAGTCTGGGGACACTCCTTTCTAAAGTGTGTCTAACACACCGGCGAAAACGGCCGGCAACAAAGCAACGCCTCTTGCATTTTTGAAAAGGACATGCCTTCTCGGAAATGTGCGCTCCCCTTTTTCTCGTCTGCAAGGAAACAAACACACGGAGAGCTTGAAAATGAATGCCGAGAGATTTAACTCCGTTTTATCAAACGTGTGCTCAGTCCACAAGATTGTGGAAATGAAGGACTTACAGTGACTTTGTTTAAAACTTTTAACGCAGTCGGACTATGTTTACAAGCACAAGAGTTCAGCAAGCCACCGAAGGACCGCCCTGCAGATTTACTATTGGTTCTGCAACGTAGGGAGTTTTTGAAATTTCTGAAATTGTGTCCGCCCATCTAAACACAAAATCAGGGAGAAAGACATCAGTGTTTAGTTAAGCAAAGCGTCTAAAGACTGACCTGTGAGTCTAGCTACAAACAACCACCGTAACATTAGCTGTAACAACAGTGAGCTACAAACAGATTTTATAATGTTGGATTTACTCTGTGTATGGAGCTGCAAAAACAGCAGCTGTAAACAACTAGAGCGATGTTAGATGTGCTAGCTGTTTTTTGGCTACAGTTAGCAGTTTCCCCTTGCTTCCTGTCTTTGTGTGAAGCTAGGCTAAACCTGTCTTAGTACATTAATTGTTAGCAACAATCACCATAACATTAGCTTTATGTAACAACAGTGAGCTACACACAGAATTTATAATGTTGGATGTGCTCTGTGAGCTACAAAAACAGTAGCTATTAACAACTAGCATAATGTTAGATATATCTGCTACAGCTAGCAGTTTCCCCTTGCTTCCAGTCTTGGTGCTAAGCTAGGCTAAACCTGGCCTGTGGTTAGCCACAAACCTCTGAAATAACACGAGCTATAATAGCATTTGTATCAAGTTGCCAGTTAAAAACCACATGTTGGATTTGCTCCCTGTAGTTATCATAATAGCAACTATCTTACAGTAACAAACAGTAGCATAATGTTAGCTGTTTTTTGCTAGCAGTTTCCCTTTGCTTTCTGTCTTTGTGCTAAGATAGGCTAGGCCTGTCATGACATTGGTTAGCTACAACCAAGCTATTTATCAGTGAGCTAGAAACACCTAGCATAATGTTGGATATGCTAACTGTTTACAGCTAATGTTTCCACAGAGTCAACTAGCTAGTCTGTTTGCTAACCAAGGCTAAACACATCCTGGGATCTAGCATCAGTTAGCTACAAACAGATTATAAAATCAGATGTGCTAGCTACACTCAGCAGGCTGCTAACACTTAGCATGGTGTTAGATATGTTTATAGCCACCATAAAATCATTATACTGTGTTTTGTAGCTAAACTTGCTAATGGTTTTCCATTTGTGTCGGTTGTCTGTGTTTGTGCTAAGCTAGGCTAAGTATGCCCTGGATCTCAAATCAGGTTGTTGATTAGACGGCTAACAGGATTATTGTGAATGTCAGACTGTTCCTTGAAGTGTTTTTTAGGGTTGAATCTGTATTTTTAGTGAAATCTTAGTTGGTTTTCGTGGATTTAATTGCAGTGAATTTCTTGCTGTGAATAAAAACACTTTGTTTCATCACCACCATGTTTCATTTTTTCATTTCATTTCACATTTCCAGCAATTACTGGGAGAGTTGAACGAGGTAAACACCAAACAGACATTGAACTTCACATATTTAAGGTTCAGACGGTCGAGTGTGGTCTATCAATATTCGGATGGTGATGCATTTTCTGTTGTTTTGGCTTCAAGTGTTTTAAAACCCAAATAAAATGTGTCTCCAAGTATCAGAATTAAACCTCCACATGTCCTCCACCTGTTAGAAGCAGACTACCAGGACAGACTACATCCCCAGTAAACCAGTAGCGACTCCAATGCCTCCTGCTCCAACACCGCCCCCTCTGGCCCCCGCCAGGCTCCCCACGCCACCGCTGCCTCCTCCAGCTGCCGAGCCCCCCAAGCCGGCCGCCAGCGGCAGTGCGGTCAGTCGTCAGAACAGCACCACGTCCAGTGACAACGGCAGCGTCATCACGAGGGACCACAACAACCAGAGGCCTGCATCCGTCAACCGTGAGTTCAAGTCAGAAACTCTGTAGCATGAATGATGTCTCAGTTTGTACACTACAAAAAAATCTTATTTTTAAAAACATCTCAGACAAAAAACTCCTCATCATCAAGTCATTTTTTTAGTTATTGAGTTTTAGTTTTCTAGGTTTTATTTATACTTTCCTAATTCATCTAGTAACACTTCTTTAAGTGTCTAAAAACATAAAAAAGAGTCAATCAATCAGTCAATCAATTTTATTTATAAAGCCCAATATCACAAATCACAGTTTGCCTTTTTGAAGTTTAGGTAATTGATCTGTTTCTTCTGGCAATTGGTGTATCATCGGCATAACAATGGGAATTTACAGTGATTTCTAATGATGTTGCCTAAGGGAAGCGCATATAAAGTGAATAGAATTGGTCCGAGCACAGAACCTTGTGGAACTCCCAAACAAACTTTAATATGTTAAGATGATTAATCGTGAATGTGAATGAACTGAAATCGATTGGATAAATACAATTAGAATATTTGAGAATACAATCACTATATTTGGAAAATGAAAAAAAAACGACATGACGTTTAAAAAGTAAAGGTGATATTTTAAGAATACAGTTGTAATATTGAAAGAGGAAAGTTGTGTTAAATTTGNTGTATTTTGACAATAGTCATAAAATTTTGAAGTGGCAATGTTCCAAAACTATGTAATAATATTCAAGAACAATATATTATTTTGACGACATGACGTTTAAAAAGTAAAGGTGATATTTTAAGAATACAGTTGTAATATTGAAAGAGGAAAGTTGTGTTAAATTTGAGGAGTCATAATCATAATGAAAATAAAGTCACAGTAGTGGGAGGAAAATATTCCTTTGAGAACAATACATTGTGTTTTTCAGTCAGGCTGTTAGTTTGTGCATTGAGCATTGTAAATATTAATAGAGCTTAATAATTCTTGAAATATTGTGATTCAAAATATTAAAATTTATTTATCATAACACTGCAGCATTTTCACAAAGTCTCAAATTGTTCGTCCTTTTCGTGGCTCCAACAGTGATAATCGTATTTATCAGATAAGAACAGTTCATTGATTGTCAACACTCTGTACAGTGACTTGTTTTTCATACCTCTCCTGCAGGTAGGAAATCCAACATGGAGGAAGTTCAGGACGAGCTGATGCACAGATTGACTTTAGGTCGCAGCGCTCAGAAGAAGTTTCAGGTTCCGTCTCGCAGCGGCAGCCTGCCATCCAACAGCATCACCTACGACTCGTCACCTGATGACGTCAAGGCCTGGTTAGAGGCCAAAGGCTTCAGCCCAGTGTGAGTATCCACAGACAGTCTGTCAGTTTAATCTGTATATCTGTCATACTCAGACATCTTATTTTGATATATTATATGTATAATATATATATTTTAGTCAAAATGAAAAATTGTCAAAATGATAAGATACAAATTCAAAGTTATGAATTGGAAGTAAGAAAAGTGACATAAAACAAAAGTGATGACTGTTTAAGTCAAATTTTGTGTTGTAAAAATTAGAATTTTAAGTTTAACAAAAAGGCAAAATAATTTGACACTTAGAAGCATGTGATTACCAAATTGTAAAATATAATAATTACTACTGAATACTTTATTTTTTTTAATGTTAATACGACTGAATTTATGGCTTTTCACTATTTAACATTGAAGTTTTAGTGATTTTAAACTGTACGATGTCAAAAACTTGATTTGAAATGTTTTCGATGGTTTGCAAGTTAAAAAAAAGTTAATAGAGACTAGAGACTGACCTGTCCAGGTGTGTGCAGATGTGCGTTTATTGTATCAGACCTGACCATGACTGTTTCCTGCGTGCAGCACCATCACCAGCCTCGGCGTGCTGACTGGCGCTCAGCTGTTCTCTCTCAACAAGGAGGAGCTGAAGACGGTTTGTCCCGACGACGGAGCTCGAGTCTTCAGCCAGGTCACCGTCCAGAAGGCCGCGCTGGAGGTGGGTGTCACAGGTCACACATGACATCATCGACACCAAAACACCTTCAGACTCAAATCTTTGTTTCACCCTGAAAAATAACACATCTATTCTACAATCAATCACCACACCAAATTCTCAAGTATGCACACAGATACACAGCCTCTGATTGGTCGACACTCGACCAAATGCATCATGGGATAGATTCTTGCCCTCAGTAGACTCACATAACAACAACAACTCCTTTGGATAAATATTCACTGAAGACACTGATGGATTCAGTAGTTTTGTAAAGTCTCTAGAAAAACACTGGTGTTATATGTTGAGATTACAAAGTGTCTTCTGTCAGCTGCAGTGTGTTGAGCCCCGTTTCCACAAAACACTTTCAGTATGGTACCTTTGGAACCAACAGTAACCCTTCAGACATGATACGTAGACCGTAGAGTTTCCACCACAAACAGTACTCTTAAATGTGGGCGGGGCTGTTGTCACTCACTGCTCCGTCCAGCACTCACTGTATTTCCTCCTTTATCAGTCTGCACCTCGTTTATCGTCCACAGAACGAGGCTGCACGCCGACATTTTCAGAACAAAATAAAACAGGCTGCAGTGAGAGTCTCTCTCCATGGGATATTTAAAAATAGCAGCTTTGTGCATTTAGTCCTTCTCAGGCAAGCTCAGGGGTTTAGTGTTGCTGTAGCCCACAGGAACGACGCTCCACAATGCTTTTTTTTTTTCTAAAAGTGAGGATTAGAATATATGCAGTTCACATAATACGGTTAATATATATTTTTAAACTCTTGAAGATCCACTCATTATTAAAAGTGTCTGTTGTCTAAGAGAGGCAATAAAACTAAAGTGATGGTCAAAGTTGTCACAGTGAAATTTAAGGTGTGCTGATGGAACGGTTCCATTGGTACCATCCACAACTTTTCACAGTGGAAACAGAAAAAATCGTACCAAACTGAACTGAACCACACTGCTGGGTGGAAACAGGGCTTTTGTGTCTGCGTCTCACAGTATATGTTCAGGGTCTTTTCTGTCTTTAAGCTTTCTATCCCCCAACACTGCCAAGGTCTGGTGTGTGGTGTCTATTTCCACCTGCAGGTTTTCTTCTGACCCTCCTTTGATCTTCTGAATCTGTAACCACATTCATTAAGGTATCGTGTTCACAAACAGATGTTCACCGCTTCGTTCTGTTGGACAGAATCAAAGGAACAACGCCAGAAACTTTTTTTATGGTGACTCCATCAGATTAAGACTCATCGTTTTGATGTGGACTCAGAAAAAATAATCACTGATTCCTGACTTAATTTGGACTTTATGTTCTCCTGCTTGTCTTGGGACCTGGGACATATTAGTCTTAATTTTTCAGGACTTGTAGGTCTTGACTTTGACGTGGAACTGGACTTGAGGGTTGCCGGTCTTGACTCTGGACTTGTTACTTGTAAAACAATGTCCTTGTCCTCCCTCTGCAGTAATGTCTGATTGTTGCCTGTTTTTGATATTCACCATACAAATAAAAACAATGAGTCTTACTCGTACTGCAGTCCACAGGTGTTTCTCAAGCAGCACAGAAGGTGTTTGTCTGAATTTTCATGTTAATTGATTAATTAAGATAATAATTAATTTCCTGAATCTGTCCGTCAGAACGAGGCTCTGGACGTTTCATGTATAGCCGCATTTTAAGGTAGTGCCAGTATTTGTCTTCCTGCTGTGGCTGTACAGTAAGTCCTCCTTAAACTCCCTGAATGAACCAGCTCCAGTACGTTCCACTTCCTGTTGACCTCTGACCCTCACCTGCTGCCCTCTGACCCCGCCCCTGCCCCCGTCCCCGTCCCCTGGAATGAGATCTTAACAGACAAACTTGTGGTCTGTGTGCTAGCTTAGCTTTGATTAGCAGTCAGCTAATCATACAGATGCTACTTTCACTACCAGCTTCTCCTCAGAGCTCTGACAGAGATTTACCTGATTTACCTTTACCTCCTTTAGGACCCTTCTCACCTGCAGCTGGTCGCACAAAGACGTCAAACAGCTCAAAACTAAAAAACAGCAAAGAAAAGTCGCAATATTCAAAAGAAAATCAAATGAGGATAAAAAAGTGACTAATTTACCAAAAATTACATAAATAAATAATAAAAAAAGATAATTTAATAAACAAATAAAATGATAGATACATCAATAAAAGCTATGATAAATACATATTTTAATAATTAAATGCATAATTAAATAAATATAATGAGATATCTAATGTATTTCTGTAATTCTACAAATTTTTTATTTTTTAAAATTGTATGTATTTTTCTTTTCAGTTTTTAGCAATATATATTTTTAGATTTTACATTTATTTCTAAATTTGTTTTTTAATTTGATTTCTTTTATTTTTATTTCTGTTTTTCTAAATATATGTCAAAAAATTAAAGAAATAAAGCAAGTGGCAATAAATAAAAGACAATGTTTTGCTTAAATAATATAGATTTTATTATGCATTTAATTATTTCTATGTTAATGTCTTTCATATTTATTTATTTGATTATAATTCTGAAGTTAGTTAAGCTTTTAATTATTTATGTATGTCATTTTTTGTCCTCCATGCTTATCCAACATTTTAATAATTTCAATAATAATTGTTCATGTTTATTATTTTATTTTATTTTTAATTGACATTTTTAAATGTATTTATTTATGGATTTTTTTTCCCAATTTAAAAAAAAAATTTTTTTAATTGTATTTATTTATGTATTTATTTATTTTTGGTGAGTCTTTCGAAGCAGTGACTCGGCAGTGTAACAGATCTCTGTGCGACCAGTTTTAGAAAGTACTTAGAGGTACTTTGTTACCCAGCATGCCCCCTGACTCAAGCAGCTGACTCATACTTTAGACATGTTCATGCACCTGCTCTTTACAGCTCGCAGCAGCAGCGCCAGTCACCAGAAGGCTTCCTGAGGTTGGTTCAGGCTGCTGGCTGCGTTTACATGGAGAATAACCATCTAACCACAGCCAGCGCTGTTAGACTCTGAGTGACCAGAAGATTTTCTCGTCTTCAGCTGATAAAATCTTCTGATTTCCAGGAGGAAAGTGTGTCAGCAGAGACGCTCTGTAGATTGTTGGCAAAGACGCTCAGTCGCTTCAGAGGCAGCGAGACTCAAGACATTTACATTTTGTGTTTGTGTTTCACGTCTAACCGGCTGTTTGTCTTCTCTATTCTGTTTCCTCCCCACGCCCTCACTTCTCTGGATACTCTTCACCTCCTTCTGTCTCTGTTTTCTTTCTTCGTCTTCTGTCTCTTTGTGCCTCCAGAAGAGTTCAGGCTCTGAGCTCCAGGAGATCATGAGGAGGCGGCAGGAGAAACTGGCAGCCAGCACCTGTGATTCAGGGGTGGAGTCTTTTGACGAAGGCAGCACCCACTGAGCTCCACACACACGGCTTCCTCCCTTCCTCCCTCCTGCTTTACTTCCCTCTTTATTTTTTTTTTCTTTTCAAACTGCAGCCTGCTGTTTTCTCGCACTCTTGATCCTCAGGCGGCGGCCGACCATGCCGAGTTTTTGGAGATCATGCGGCGCAGGCAGGAGCTCCTCAGCTCGTCTCCATAGAAAGAAATATTAAAAACAAAAAAACCAACCAGCCGACTGACTTTTGGACCGTCTGATATTCAAACCGAGAGAATTCTGCCATGTTTGCCTGACGTACACGTGAACACTTGTGGGACTCTGGAGGAGTTTTTGTTGGTGTTTGTAAAAAGTGAAGAAAAGCTGCTCAGTAGCTCAGTTTCCAAAGCAAAGCCTCTCAGTATTAATGAACGGCTGATAGTTTGTTAGCTTCAGTTTGTGCCTCTCAGGTGGAGCTGCAACGATTCGTCAATTAATCCATCTACAGAAAATAAATCTGCAGCTATTTTGGTAATCTTGTGATAATTTTTCAAGCAGAAATGACTAAACTTGACATTTCCATTCTCTCAAATGTGAAGAGTTGTTGCTCCTCTCGGTCTTACATTGTAGCAAATTTAATATTTTTGGGTTTGGGAATGTTGGTTGGACACAGACAGACATTTGAGGAAGCCACTTTAGGCTGTAGGATATTGAAACAGGCGTTTTCCAATGTTTGTAGCCCAAACGATTAATTGAGAAAATAATCTATGGATTAATTGTAACAAATATAATCGTTCATTTCTCATGTGTCGTCACATTTGAGTCACAGAGATAAACATTTGTTTCTGAAAGACTAAACCCCGACAACACTTACCGCTACGTATTTCTAACGTGGATGTAAAACATTTAGTCCATTGTACAGTAACTAACCTGAGGCCTGGTCCGCACAAACACAGGTGTTTTTTAAAGCTTTTCTCTGTGTTATGGTCTTTTCGTCCACACAAATGGCATTTTATGTCACTGAAAACAGACCTTTTGTACAGACACAAAGTGATTTTGCCAAGTAGGATATGTTCCTGGACGAACATCCTCTTGCTTCTTTAAAAATCCGTTTGTGCTTCGTCTGAGCTAATTTTCCAAATTGAAGTTTATACAATTGAACAAAATCTGTGTGAGCTGCTGCAGGGTTAGCGAGCTAGCTTGCTAACTAGGTAGGAAAATGTGTTAATAGCAGGTATTTGCAACTGAAAATAATATCATCCTTAATATTTGCTAGTTAATAATTGAATCTATTGGCAAGCTTTCGTGTTAGCAAAGCCCACCTACTTAGCTCGCTAAAATTGTAGCCTATTGGCAAATTTACCAGGAACTCAGGGGGAGCTCTTCTGTGTGGAGTTTGAATGTTCTCCCTGTGTCCGTGTGGGTCCAAAGACATGCAGGTTAATTGGTGACTCTAAATTGTCCATAGGTGTGAATGTGAGTGTGAATGGTTGTCACAGATGTTTCAGGACTTCTGGGTCGCTGATTAGACTCTTTGAGGACTTGAAAATACCTTCAAATATTAGGAGAGTGTTATTAATCAACAATCTGGATTATGTCAAAGATGGTCACAGATTTATCTTTCAGAAAAGCAGATGTTTAACTCAACGACTTGAACGTACTGACGATAAACGAGAGGCACAAACTGATGTTCGTAGTCCATATAACTGACGGGTTGATGGTTTGTACAGAAATACATTTAAGTGAATGTTGGTTTGAATATATTGTTCTAGTGAACACATTAATAGACTGATTAATATTTACTGTACAGTTCAGATTTTTTTGGCCAAGAACATCATGATATTCATAGTATATAATTTTTTTTATTTTATGATTATATCAAAGGTTTAAATGAATTAATATAATTGATGATAGCTTTGATTGACTGAGAAACAAAAGACGTGAAAATCCTTTCTCTTGAAATGCACAATAACTTTATTATAATGTCTGATTTAAGGACATCACGTGATTTAGAGTTAGAGACATTATTACACACAGATCTCTTGAGATATTAGATTTGGCGATCGGCATTTTTGCACAATAAATAATGAAAATGTTTCTGAGCTGAAGGCGAATGAAGAATCAAACCTGTAAGATTTTCTTTTTCTTTTTTTTTTTTTTTTTTTTTAAACGGCTGTAAAAATCTGTTTCTGCTGACGTTTGTGTTAAAAGTTCAAATGTCGTCCAAACACTGAAGCGAATGTAGTCTGACTCAGCGATCCTCCCATTGTAAACCTGATGAATGTTTTCTTAAGGCTCCACCCACCGCCTCAGGGAGCCTCGTGTGTTTAGAAACAAACGGTCCCGTCAGTCATCTGACATCATCATATTTTGACCAACATACTGTTAATGTAAACAGGAAGTGCTTGTCATGCAGAGTGACAGCAGCGAACAGACTGTAGCCTCCAGCTGACGATGCTAACGATGACCTGAAGAAACTCTACGACTGATCTACGACTAATCTTTAATTATACGCAGCTGTTTTGTGAACAGAATGAAGACTTTATAGATTATATAAAACTAAAGCACAATACTGATTTAAACTGATTGTTGTCATCATGACTCTGTTGTCGTTCATGCTTGTTTTATTCAGTCATCTCAGGTCAGCTGAGGCTGCGTCAGCAAATACCGTCACTGACGCTGACTGACGGGACACTAAAAACATTTGTTCAGTGGGAGTTGTGTTTTCTTCTATACTGTAAATTCTCAAATAGTTAAAGTGTCAGAGAGGCGGGTCTTTGTTCCTAATGTCCACTGTTACCCAGGTGATACAGACTCAACACTTCCTACATGTTTGTTTTCAGGGTAAATTCAGTTTAATGAATATTTCCACAGTGCTAATTCATCCGTACATCAACAGTCATGTCACCACTCAACACTGTTTTCACTCACTAATCATTTCCAATGTCGATCACTGTGAAGCTGCTGTCAGTCAAAGTTAACTTGTGAAACACCCATAAACCTTTTCTGTCCCAAAATGTATCTCAGAGCATCTGATAGCGATAAGAAAAATATTCTGAAACCAAGTTCAAACTCATGCCAAGACTGTCCCTAATTTATAATCTGTGTCTCACTGTGTGAAATTCACCATGACTGTAATGAATGTAACTGATAAAGGATCCTTTATACTTATGATGAGACCAACAAAGAAACTGTATTTAATATCAGTGACATCATAGTTGATACCAATCAGGCACACTTAAAAATAAAAAATTAAAAAAGGAAAATTAAAACAGAAAAACCACTTGCTAACTATAAAAAATGAAGCTTATTATAGTTAACTAAAACTATATGGGAAAACCCTTTTAAAGTAATTGAATTCAAAATAAAAATTATTTTTTGTTTTTTTTCTAAGGTCTAACTGGAACAATATTGTGTACGTATAAATTAAAAAAATGAAATTATACAGGAAACGTCGTCTTTTAGTCAAGTTTGTCAACGCAACAAACACGAGGAGGCATTAGTGGGTATGTGTGTATTGAGACAGGGACGTCTATGTGACTGAGTCAGTTGCCTTCACAAAGTGCTGTTTGTATTGTAATAACTATTCTGAACTTCAAAATTATTTTCTGTGACAAATACCCCCCTTATTATAATAAAGGAAATTAAACTACTACTGAAATCATTAAAAACTGAATTAAAACTGAATTTTTTTTAACATAAAAACTGAACTGAAACGATCACTTAATAGAAAAATAATAATTTAAAAAATAAATAATGAAAAATACAATACCGCATAAGCTCTGATTAAAGATTAAAAAAAAAAACACAAAAAAACTATTTTTTTTTAACAATAAAAACTAATCTGAAATCAGCAAACACTGGAAACTAACTGAAACTAAAACGAACAGAAAAAAATAAAATAATAATTTTATTTATAAAAAAACTAATAAAGTACAAAACTACATAAATTCTGATTTAGAAAAAAATGAATACTATATAATGATAAAATGGTGTTCATTTGAGATTCACTATTCTGAAACCACAAGATAATTAGAATAATTAGACAAATCAACTTTTTTTCCCCCAGTTAACACGATTATTATCTTGGAAATTAAATGAAAGATTTAATAGAAAAACATTTTCTCGTTTTACTGAATTAACAAGGTAGTTAACTTGTCAATTTTCATTTGCAGTTTATTTCCATTAAAACTTCAATCAGAATTCTGACATAATTATCTCATTAATTCAGAAAAGCTGAGTAGAATTTTTACTCTTAAGTGAATGTATTATCCTTCTGTATGCAGCAGTGTGAGTTATTACGATACTCGAGATACACTGAATGTGCGTGGTATTAATGGTGAAGTGAAGTGTGCAGGTCAAGTGTTTGGTTTGTGGCAGCAGCAAAAATAAGTGTGAAAGTGGAGAAATTAACAAATGAAACAGCGGCAGAGTGGTCAGTATGACATGACGCTATGTTCTGTACACTACATTAAATTTACCATACAAGTCATTGTAGTAGAAGTGACTCCACCCCTCGTAGTTAAATGTTTCCTTGAGTTTATTCACCTGACCGTTACCTGTTCATGCAGGTCATGAACTTCCTCTGTCACTGTTCAATCACCTGCTGTTATTTGAGAATTCACAGTAAACTCTGCATCTGTAAATAAAGTCTCAGCAAACAAAAAGCTGTTTCGACAAAAAATATCAGTAAGCAAAAAAATCATCATTTCTACACAAACTAACGAGACGACTGTTTCTGATCCATTTCTGCCGAGTAGCCTGAAGCAGCAGATCATCCTCTAGCTGGAGAAATGTTATTTAAACATGTGTATGCTTTCATACGAGATGTACAAGAATCAGCCAGTACATTCTGAACTCACTGTGGCATCGATTGATTGTATCCATTTTGTTTTCCACTTATGCACTTAATTTTCTCGGGCCGTCCTCGTGGTCGAGTGTAAAGGATGTAAACGGTGGAATAACTGAATGGGAGAGGTGGTTTGTCTGAACTGTAGCACAACACTGTAATTATACTAACGATGATTAAAGCTGAGTAGATGTTAACGAGAGCAGAGTAAAGTGTATTTAGTGAACTGTCCTCGTACCCAAACAGTTCTAGACGCCAATGAGACAGAAATGTTATTTGTAAGTGTATAGTTTTCATGGTGCCTTTTCCATATAAATCTGCTCATTCTGCAATAAAACATTTATAAAACTCCGTACGAGTCATTCATTCCTTCAAAGATATTTTTACTGTCTGTTTTCATCATTTCAGCAGTTACAAACTAAACGTGACGAACCACATACTCATGTTTTCACATATTTACAGTTAACTAACCCTAACCCTAATCGGTTCACCTATTGAATCTATACTTCTGTCAAACCCACTGATCAAAGGAGGCCCCTGTGTTCTTTATAATGAACTTTCATGTTCAGATTGTACCGCCTCCCTAGATTACTTAAAAGCAGCCAGGGCAAATGATTTTGGGGTTGCTATTCTGGAAGAGTCATAGACAAACGCCCAACTACTGGAACAGTCTTCCTCACTTTGTGCTGGACATGGACTTTTGCAATTTAAAATATTGTGCAGGTTTCACTTACCAAAAAATATGCTCTGTAAAATGTATTCACATATCAGTCCAGCACCTTTCCAGTCATCCGACCACTCAAAGTGCTTTTTAACCCTTTGAAACCTGAGGAAATTGGCTTGAGAGGAAGTCAGTGAGCAACTTCAGAAGAAATTACCCAAAAATTAGCAAGAAAGAAGGAAATGACCTGGGAAAAAGTGCTTAAAAATAATAATTCCATAACATAATTATAACATACTGGCAAAATATTTTTCAGTCACTATCAGATGTCCACTGACTGAACTCTTTGGTATTAAAGGGTCTGATCTTGTGTTACCAACTCCCAACATAACATATTATTTGTAACCCTGCTTGCACATGGATCGATATTATTAAATTTGAAACAAATGCAGGCTCCTGCCCTCGTGAAGGATTTCATGCACCACCTACATTTGGAAAAGATTAAATTCTCCTTAAGAGGGTGTGAAAACAAACTCTGCTGGATCTGGCAACCCTTCATAGACCACTTTAAGAACAATACAAGTCCTTCCCCCAACTAGCCCTGTCTAAATGATATAATACACTGTCAGTCTGACATCCATTTAAATCGTCCCAGTCCCCCCGAATTTTAAATTTTAAAATTGTAAATTTTGAAAATTGAAATGTTTGAATTTTAAAAAAATTTAAATGTTTGAATTTTGAAAATTGAAATGTTTGAATTTTGAAAATTGAAATGTTTGAATTTTGAAAATTAAAATGTTTGAATTTTGAAAATTAACATGTTTGATCCGCTGCGAGGGTCATAAGGACAGAGGGATGTCGTATGCTGTAAAGCCCTGTGAGGCAAATTGTGATTTGTGATATTGGGCTTTATAAATAAAATTGATTGATTGAATTGATTGATTTTGAAAATTAAAATGTTTGAATTTTAAAAAATTTTAAATGTTTGAATTTTGAAAATTGAAATGTTTAAATTTTGAAAATTTAAATGTTTGAATTTTAATTTTTTGAATTTTATCTTTATCTATTTTATTGTTTTCTTGCTTCAATCTTTCTAAAATAGATAATTTAATTTTATCTGTAAAAAAATCCATCTTGCAAACTCATAAGAAACTCTGTATTCACGTTTATACTGTCACTGCGTTTAACTTTGAAAACCCCAATAAAAAAGCTGGAGGAAAAAAATAGTGCAGAATAATGAACATCGACACTTTTCTGGTACTGTGGACTCATTTCAGTCTGTACCAGCTATGAAAGACAGAATGTCTGGTAAGTATAATTTTGTTTTCTGTCTACTCTGATAAGGTATGTATAAGTTTAAATTTTTGAGTTAACCAGTTTAGATAATTGTTCTTGAACAGCGGCTTGAGTTAAGAAAACTTTAAACATTTGACATAAAGGATATTTTCTGATTGATAATTAACTCAGTCCAATCTAATAATTCAATCTGTCCATGTTGGAAGCACAAGTGATTGTTAATCAGTTTCAGCTGATTTGGTGCAAATCAAAGTGACAACAGGTGCAGTGGAGAGGCAGACAGGAAATGGTTTTACATGTGGTGTCCACAGATAGTTGCTCTCTCCTTATCCTTCCTGACTGATTCTTCTCTAGTTTGGTCTTCTGCTGGTGTCCTTGGCACTACTGGTAGCATGAAGTGGTACCTGCAGCCCAATCAGATTGATACCAGATACCAGGAGAGTGGCCGTTACACGAGGAGTGCTGGACAGGGCCGAAATTGGCCTCAAGTACGTTCAAACATTTCATCTTGGCAGATTTCGGACAGACCTTATGCACTGTTTATACTGACAAGTTGGTATGAAAAAATTTAGTTAACAAGAATTTTTTATTTCATTCAGGTGCTTGACTATGTTGATAATTGAACTGTTAAATTGTATAGGCTAAACCTCCTAAATCAAAGCTAAATAAAAGGGAAAGTTCATTACATTCATTTGCATTTATCAATAGATATAACAAATATTAATATAATTTACTACTGTACTTTCACTGCTTCAAACACTGATCTTAAGAAATACAGATCATCTTCGTTGTTTTGATATTAGGATGTCAAAAAAACAAAATTAACTTATCTGCCATTTTTAAATTGGTGTTTCCAATCATCTCTTGAGAAATGCATTTCCTGATATAGAACACTAGGGGGCGTCATCTATTATACATAATGAGGCAAAAGCATTGAAAGTGCAGAACTGTCTTATTGAATCTGATGTGATCTTATGATGAGTGGCTCAATATGGAGCTGTTTTCACAAGATGTCACCACTTTTAAAGATAATGTTTGATTATCGTTTAATTCAATGGATAAAAGTCAAATATACAAATTTTATATAAATGTGAGCTTAACTGAAAGAAAATTTCTGTAGAATCTGAGAGTTAACATTTTGTGTTTATTTCAATTTTCTATACAAATTTTTAATCAAACTTTTAGGGGTGTAAAATCTAAATTTGGCCCTATATACCATAGCAAAAAACTATAGTATTATTTTATTGTGAGAACTGTATAGCGTTTCATAGTATTTTTTCACCAGCTATGGTATATAAAATAGTGGTGTAATACCCAGATTTAGTATTTGCTCCTGTATCTTAAATTTTTAGGGAGTGCTGTACAAAATTTGTGATCATAACAATTTGGGACATTTTGGGATTGTAACCAATTTTGGGGACACCAAATTTGAATGACTATCTAATTTAACGTACATATGTTTCTGTAGTTTACTACTAATCTTAATAATTCTGGGATAAATTGATTGATTGAAACTGAAGATGCATTTTATCTGATTCTGTTCACGTAAAAACAAGATAAATTTGTGGTAATATTTGGTAGAAGTTCATATTTTTAAAACTGTAGACATTGAATTTACATAAATGACCACAATTTAAATCACAATATTGATCAGAAAAAAATCCAGATTAGCCATTCTTTCCAATTGGCATAAAAAAGTATCATAAAAATGTCTTGTTTTTGGTGTCGGTAATTAAATTCAGTGTTCATGTTCAATACATTTCAAGTGTTACCCAACCATTTTTGTATTTTGTATGTAGAAAGTGAAATGAGACATATGTAACTGCAACATTTTATTTTGTTCCAACACGCACACACACATTAAAACTCTGTGACGACGATCCGAGTTCTAGATCGTCCCTCAAATTTTAAGTGACACAATGCACAAGAATGGCACCAATGACGTACAAGTTTGACTGGACACACACTAAGCAAGAGAAAGAATTGTAGAAGAGTGTACAGTGCTGAGCTTTCAGACATTGTCTCCAGGTTTTAACGTCAGTTTTTAATCTTCTAAATCTTTTTAACAGCTGTTCCAAAGTGCGTTTCTCCGACTGACAAGTTCTCCACGTCGACGTTTCCCCAACAGCCGAGTCTCCAAACGTCCAACAGCCGAACCGTCGTAGTGATGGGAGAACTTCTGGCTCAGGTAATGATGATTCACATATACAACAACTTTTAAAAAACAAACCTCTAAAGCAACATTTCCACAAGAATTACTTTGTAATGACGAGTAGAAACAGAATAGTTAAGCAGTAGTAGTATGTACAGTACATTTGATATCTAATAGTGAAATGTAACCTATATCAGATCGAGTGGCAACCGAACCAACGAACAGGTAAAGACTTCAGGTGTTTGAACCACAAGGCCACAATGACGAATCATTTTACAAGTCAACACTGAAGTGTCCAACGGCCTTTTTACACACATTCATTGATCTCTTCCATTTTTTTTATTTTTATTTATTTATTTTTTTACAAATTGGATACAAGGTGTGGTCAAAATAACACAAACAGCAGTTAGAAGTGGCTTTTCTTTTCTTAAATTTTAGTATTTGAGGCGCTTTTTAAATTAGAACAACTTTAGAAGGTTATAACAAAATTTGTGACCATATGTTTTTTGGGGGAACAACACTCATTGTAAACTTTTTCTTTAATTATTTGGTTTGATTAGTCAATTCTTAGTTTAGTTATTAATTGAAATCTTTATGTTGCTAATTTTTATACTTTGATTTTTTTTCCCATTCAGCCAAATTTCATGTGAGGTCGTTAAACAAGATTAAACAAATTTTAGCTTATAAAAATATTTAAACTACACAAAAACTTTTTGTAACAATCTGTAATGATATGTATAACAATCGATACATCATAATATTGCAATATTTTTGTGTGGAAATATCGTATCATCACACAGTGCCAAATATCGATTTTTTTTTTTTTTTTAATTAAATAAATTATAAATATCACAAATACAAATTAAACTTTAGGTAGCCTAATAGAATAATATAATAAATTGCTTTTTCAGTCCACCAGATACATTTTTCCCGCAAATACAAAAAAATGGCTGAAGTGACGTAAACAGACTTAAAATTTTATCTTATTAAATGAAAACAATGTTGACAAAGTTTTCCTTTGGGGACATAATTTACAGATGGAAAAAGGTAATATATGGCAATATATTTTATCGCAATAACCAGCATACCACAACATATTTAAAATCGCAATAATATTGTATCGTGACTGTATCATGATAATATCATATCGTGGATCCTCTGGTGATTCCCACCCCGTTAACATTTGCACAATGCACAAAAAAATCTATTAAGAAAGCTTTAATTGGCTAAAAGTTTATCTTGAGAAGATGTGAGGAAAGTTTTTTTTGATGTAAATTGGTAATTTTACTGGCACTGTTTCCTCCCATTGACAGCACTGTAAACTGAAACAGACCACTGAAGTGATTTTGATTGGAAGAGGATTGTTGACAGTAAATGTTATAAAATCAGATGTAATCTCGTATTGGACCATCATCACTATCTCCTCTGTGGAGACCCAAAAAGAAAAGCCACTCAACTCTCCGCTCGTATTTTGACGACACCCTGTACATCCTGAATGGAGTGTAAAATTTTGGGTTGAATGAGGTCGACCACTCTCATCTGTTCAGTAGACATTCTCTACAGTCATCAAGGAAGTGAGAAATGTGGAGTTTCTTTTGCCCTTCAATTCAAATGTTCGATAGAAACATGGAAAATGACTAAATAATTGTAAATAAGTTGATCTGATAACAGACTGATGCGTCAGAAAATGGCTTGATAACAATTTTCTGTACAGTATTCATGTGTTAAGACGGAGATATTCAGTCGGCCCGAGCCAAGATCGAACTGAGCCGAGATTCAGGCCCCAAAACAACCGAAACATGAAGCTTAACTGTTCGTTTTCAACATCAGAACTACTTTTCTAAAATTTATTTCAAAGCTCACTGATTTTGTTGCAAGACCCGAAAGATTTTTAAATTCCAGAGAATCCTCTCTAGCATCTAGTTGTGGTATTATCCCCAAACACAAATGGGACTGCACCAAATACTGGGAATCTGGCATTAATAACTTTTGGTAGTGCTGAATAACATTTTGTAACCATAGCAAATTTTAGGGGCACTACACAATATTTTGGGGCATTATACCAAATTTTAAAAATTAAAACAAATTGTAAATGCAATACCAAATGTGTCTGTTGTAAACAAAATTTAGTCATATCTAATTTTGCGATTGAAACAAAATTTTGCAATACCATAGTTGACGCTTACAACTTTTTGTGGTATTATGCCAAATTTTGAGACTCTTACGGTTTTACTGCGAGCACACACGTTAGGGCATTTGTGGCCATTATATTAAATTTTTTTAATCATATCAAATTTAGGGGGCACAATGCAAATTTAAACAAATCGTAAATGCAATACCAAATGTGTCTGTTGTAAACAAAATTTGGTCATATCTAATTTTGCAATACCAAATATGGCATTAGTAACTTTAGGTGAAACATTCTGTAACCATAACAAATTTTAGGAGCGCTACACAATATTTTGGGACATTATATCAAATTTTAAAAAATTAAAACAAATTGAAAATGCAATACCAAATGTGTCTGTTGTAAACAAAATTTGGTCATATCTAATTTTGCAATACCAAATATGGCAATAGTAACTTTAGGTGAAACATTCTGTAACCATAACAAATTTTAGGAGCCCTACACAATATTTTGGGACATTATACCAAATTTTAAAAAATTAAAACAAATTGAAAATGCAATACCAAATGTGTCTGTTGTAAACAAAATTTGGTCATATCTAATTTTGCCATTAAAACACAATTTTGCAATACCAAATCTGGCATTAGTAACTTTAGGTGAAACATTTTGTAACTGTCACAAATTTTGGGGGTGCTACACAATATTTTGGGACATTATACCAATTTTTAAATTGTAAATGCCATACCAAATGTGACAATAAACAATATTTGGTCATATATAATTAATCATATTAAAACAAATTTTTGCAGAACCCAATCTGACACTTAAAACTTTTTGTTGCATTTTGCTAAATTTTGGGACTCTTACCATTTTACTGTGAGCACTCACGTTAGGGTATTTGTGGCCACTCTAGGGGGCACAATACAATATGTTATAAAGTTGTGGTTCTTTACAAAATTTTGGAATTGAGAAAAAAAAATGTTTAGAATGTTTTATAACCTGAAACTTTTCAGGGCTCTGTGCCAAATAATATAACAAAAAACACTGTTAAGGAACCCAACATTTGAGGATTAATAGAAGAATCAAAATAATGTAATATCAAAGTTTAGTATTTGGGGCACTATTCCAAAGTTTGGGGCAACAGACGACAACAAAAAGCAGGGAATGTAACATTTTTTTATATGTTTTATATTTGCGCTTTCTGGAATGACAGATATGTTTTGGGTCAATATTTAGTTTTATTGTCATGAGTTCTAGAGAACAGTTGCACTTTTTTAAATTGGTAATCTGATGGATTAAAGATATTCAAATTGTGCCAGGAGGCTCAGAAAGGCTCGGGCCGACCCAAAGATATGTTTGTCATTTCCCAAATTCATCAACAGAAAGGGAAACTCAACATCAGGTCTTGATAAAACTTTTTGTAGTTTTGGCAGTTCGACTGAGTAATGTCTCTCTTCTGTCTTCTGTCTCAGTCTGATATGATCCATTTGTTTGTTTCCAAACAGGATTGTTGCAGCCGATGAGTTCGTGATCCTCAGAGGGTTAAAAACATCTCCGGTAGTCTAAAGTTAATTCTACGTCTTCAGATCGAGATCCTCTGTTAGAAGAGCCCACAGGACAGGACGAATATCGAGCGGCACGGCTGCAGTTAGTCCTCCACAGCAGGAAGCAGCAACAGAAAGTCTTCCCTTCTTCTGTCAGCAGGTCAGGCAGCTCCGAGGCCTCAGTGCAAATACAAACTACAGCTCTACAACCACAGTCTCTAAACTGGCCTCCAACACGCCCGACAGCGACGGGACGGCAGCATGAGGCGCTCGTGTTTCCACAGAAAGGCGTTCGTTCCCTTCAACTGTTTGTGCCCTTTAGTTCTTGTGCAGACCCAGCAAACATTCAGACGTTTAGTGGTCGATCCAACGGACGGGATAAAAAGTTCGGAGGCATTCGAGTAGCATTTCTAGAAATCGGTACCAAATACTTTTCTGATAAAACCATTTCTAAAGTCTGGAACGTTCAGCTTGTTCAAACTGCAGCAAAAATGTTCCTAATTTTTCACAGATGTCCAACGACGACAAATAATTTTTACCATTGTTTGACAATTTTGACCAGGACAGATACACCATTATGTTTGGAAGGCTCCTCCAAGCACGATCCATGTTTAGTGTTTAATTTAAAAAACTCAATTAAAAATCTACTTCAACATGACAAAGTGTTGTGCTCATTTTCCAGACCTTTACTCTTCGTCGAATGCTTGCTGGGTTCTCTCAGTGAGTATAATCTGTGCAGCAGTCCTGGCAGTTGGTTAGCATGTTAGAGCAGTTGATGTTTTTATCAATCAACATGTTACAGTCCCATGTTTGGTTTGTTTGGCAGTGAGTAACGTTGAAATCTACCGCCTTCAACTCTGACGTTACAAAAAGCCAGGAAAGCTGCACTCTGCAGGACGGTGAACACTATCAATGATGCAAAAAACTAATACTAACCGATGATAAATTACTTTCGAAGTGGAGGAAGAGGCCAGTGTGCTTGCTGGTTTTTCAGCTACTCCTGAGATTAAAAAAGAAATAAAATGAAAAACTGCTGACTCAGTTACACCAACACGTCGCCTCAATGAGGACGGACACAGTGTAGACATCCAATCACAGGTCGGAGCGCGTTAACCTCCGACTCCTCCCACCCCACGTTGACGTGAGTCAGTCCAGTTCAGAGGGCAGGGTTGTGGTTCAACATGTTGGTCAGTCAGTGAAGGCTCCTTAAGGCAAAACTCCATCCCATGCTTTAACATCAATTCAAACAAAAAACTGGATTCTATTTTTTTTGTCAAGATGTTCTGCTGTTTTGTTTTTTGACACTGATGATGACGCGGATCTTCTTCTGCAGAGAATGGATGCCTGAAGCACAGGAGGCTGGGTGTGTTCGCAGCCTGTAAGGAAAAGAAAAAAATATTTCTAGTTTTTCAAATTTTGTATTGTACACTTTCTGCATCTTCATGACAGACTATACTTTGATTTTTTGGGGGGTTTTTTTAATCATTTTTTTTCGACATGCTGTACTATGACTTTTTTTTTCATTTTGAACGACATACTATACTATGACTTTTTTTCATGGTTTTGGACGACATACTATACTATGACTTTTTTTTATCATTTTGGACGACATACTATACTATGACTTTTTTTTCATGGTTTTGGACGACATACTATACTATGACTTTTTTTTCATTTTTTTGGACGACATACTATACTATGATTTTTTTTATCATTTTGGACGACATACCATACTATGACTTTTTTTTCATGGTTTTGGACGACATACTATACTATAACGTTTTTCATCATTTTGGACGACATACTATACTATGACTTTTTTTTTCATGGTTTTGGACGACATACCATACTATGACTTTTTTCATCATTTTGGACGACACGCTATACTATGACGTTTTTATCACATTTTGGACGACATGGCTATACTATGACTTTTTTTTCATGGTTTTGGACGAAATACCATACTATGACTTTTTTTCATCATTTTGGACGACACACTATACTATGACTTTTTTTCATCATTTTGGACGACACACTATACTATGACTTTTTTTTCATGGTTTTGGACGACATACCATACTATGACTTTTTTTCATCATTTTGGACGACATACTATATACTATGACGTTTTTCATCATTTTGGACGACATACTATACTATGACTTTTTTTTCATGGTTTTGGACGACACACTATACTATGACTTTTTTTCTTAATTTTGGGCGACATGCTATACTATAACTTTTTTTTTTAGTTTTTCGACATGCTATACTATGACATTTTTTAAAAGTTTTTGGACATACTATACTATGACATTTTTTTGACATGCTATACTATCACGTTTTTATCAGTTTTTTCAACATAAAATACTTAGACATACTACACAATGTTTCTTCAGTTTTTCGACATACTATACTATGACTTTTTTTCGACATGTTATACTATGACTTTTTTCACTTTTTTCGACATGCTTCGACTTTTTTTTTTTCCAGTTTTTTGGACATGCTATACTATAAGGGTTTTTAGCAATTTTTTTGACACCTTCTCTTGGTGGAAACAGGATACTGAAGCATACATAAAAGTTTGGGAAGACATGCAACTTTACTCTGCAATGTCAAGCTCCTTCTTTTTTGTATAGTAAGTGCCTGGCTGGCATGGGAGCAAGATACTGTGTCAATAAATGCTCCATGATTTTGTGTGGTGATATGTGTGTTATCGGACTTGAAAGAATGTAAATGTTTAAATTGAAATGTATCTCCATCACAACAGTCATACTAACAATAGCTGACAGCTTTGCTGAATATCTGTCACGTCATGGCAAAACTGGCTTTCTTATTTTGTGTGTGTTTAAAGATTGATATTGTAATCTATACTTATATGTATGTATGGTTATGTTTGCACATGTGTATGAGCTAACTGTATTAATTTCTGTGTGGTTTGTAAATCTAACTGTTTTAAAAAAGAAAGGTGTTTCTGATGGAAAATGGTAACAATGTTGTTCAAATAATGTAGATGATGTCTAAACATGATTAAAGACCTTTGAAAACATCAATATGCTTCACCGTTGTCTGGCCTGGGGTTCACTACACATTCCATACTGTGACATTTCTATGAAATACTGTTTTGACTTTTTAGACATACTACACAATGACGTTTCTTCAGTTTTTCGACAAACTATATTATGACTTTTTTATCATTTTTTTTCGACATGCTATACTGTGACTTTTTTTGACATGCTATACTATGACTTTTTTTTTTGTTTTGTCGACATGCTATACTATGACTTTTTTTCAGTTTTTTCGACATGATATGACTTTTTTAGTTTTTTCAACATTCTATAGTATGACTTTTTGTTTAGTTTTTTTGACATGCTGTACTATAATTTTTTTTCGACATACTATGCTATGACTTTTTCGACATCCTGTACTGACTTTTTTCCGACATGCTATACTATTACTTTTTTTGACATGCTACGCTATGACTTTTTCGACATGCTATANTTTTTTTTTTTTTTGTCGACATGCTATACTATGACTTTTTTTCAGTTTTTTCGACATGATATGACTTTTTTAGTTTTTTCAACATTCTATAGTATGACTTTTTGTTTAGTTTTTTTGACATGCTGTACTATAATTTTTTTTCGACATACTATGCTATGACTTTTTCGACATCCTGTACTGACTTTTTTCCGACATGCTATACTATTACTTTTTTTGACATGCTACGCTATGACTTTTTCGACATGCTATACTATGACTTTTTTTTTTCAGTTTTTTCGACATGCTACGCTATGACTTTTTCGACATACTATACTATGACTTTTTTTTGGATATGCTATACCATGACTGTTTTCTGACATGCTATACTATGACTTTTCCCGTTTTTCCAACATGCTATACAATAACGTTTTTTCGACGTACTATACTATGACTTTTTTTGTGTTTTTTCGACATGCTATACTATGACTTTTTTTTTTCCAGTTTTTTTGACATGCTATACTATGACTCTTTTTCGACATCCTGTACTGACTTTTTTCCGACATGCTATACTATTACTTTTTTCGACATGCTACGCTATGACTTTTTCGACAT
>NC_065528.1:31094798-31173203 GCF_006386435.1 Epinephelus moara | reverse complement strand
ATATGACTTTTTTAGTTTTTTCAACATTCTATAGTATGACTTTTTGTTTAGTTTTTTTGACATGCTGTACTATAATTTTTTTTCGACATACTATGCTATGACTTTTTCGACATCCTGTACTGACTTTTTTCCGACATGCTATACTATTACTTTTTTTGACATGCTACGCTATGACTTTTTCGACATGCTATATTATGACTTTTTTTTCTGTTTTTTCGACATGCTATACTATGACTTTTTTTGTGTTTTTCGACATGCTATACTATGACTTTTTTTTCCCAGTTTTTTCGACATGCTATACTATGACTCTTTTTCGACATCCTGTACTGACTTTTTTCCGACATGCTATACTATTACTTTTTTTGACATGCTACGCTATGACTTATTCGACATACTATACTATGACTTTTTTTTTGATATGCTATACTATGACTGTTTTCTGACATGCTATACTATGACTTTTCCCGTTTTTCCAACATGCTATACAATAACGTTTTTTCGACGTGCTATNCTATGACTTTTTTTTGTTTTTTCAACATGCTATACTATGACTTTTTTTGTTTATTCGACATACTATACTATGACTTTTTTTTGATATGCTATACTATGACTGTTTTCTGACATGCTATACTATGACTTTTCCCGTTTTTCCAACATGCTATACAATACTGTTTTTTCGACGTGCTATATTATGACTTTTTTTTTGTGTTTTTCGACATACTATACAAAGATTTTTTTTCTACATGCTATACTATGACGTTTTTTTGACAATTTTTTTTCTACATGCTATACTATGACGTTTTTTTGACATGCTATACAATAACGTTTTTTTGACGTGCTATACTATGACTTTTTTCGACATGCTATACTATGACTTTTTTCGACATGCTATACTATGACTTTTTTGGACATGCTATACTATGACTCTTTTTCGACATCCCGTACTGACTTTTTTCCGACATGCTATACCATGACTTTTTTGGACATGCTATACTATGACTTTTTTTGTGTTTTTTCGACATGCTATACTATGACTCTTTTTCGACATCCCGTACTGACTTTTTTCCGACATGCTATACTATGACTTTTTTTCAACATCCTATACAATAACGTTTTTTCGACGTACTATGCTATGACTTTTTTTCCACATGCTATACTATGACGTTTTTTCGACATGCTATACTATGACTTTTTTTTCCCCCGACATACTATACTATGACTTTTTTTCGACATGCTATATACTATGACTTTTTTTCCGTTTGTTCGACATGCTATACTATGACTTTTTTTGTTTTAGTTTTTTCGACATGCTATACTATGACTTTTTTGGTGTTTTTTCGACATGCTATACTATGACTTTTTTTCGACATGCTATACTATGACTTTTTTCGACATGCTATACTATGATTTTTTTTCGACATGCTATACCATGACTTTTTTGGACATGCTATACTATGACTTTTTTTGTGTTTTTTCGACATGCTATACTATGACTTTTTTTCGCCATGCTATACAATAACGTTTTTTCGACGTACTATACTATGACTTTTTTTTCCATGTTTTTCGACATACTATACTATGACTGTTTTCTGACATGCTATACTATGACTTTTCCCGTTTTTCCAACATGCTATACAATAATGTTTTTTCGACATGCTATACTATGACTTTTTTCGACATTCTATGCTGTGACTTTTTTTTCGACATCCTGTACTATGACTTGTTTTTCGACATACTATACTATGACTTTATTTCGACATACTATACTGTGATTTTTTTTTTTTTTTTTAAATCGACATGCTATACTATGACTTTTTTACGACATACTATACTATGACTTTTAAAAATAAATAAATAAATCGACATGCTATACTGTGACTTTTTTCAGCATGCTATACTATGACTTTTTTCGACATTCTATGCTGTGACTTTTTTTTCGACATCCTGTACTATGACTTGTTTTTCGACATACTATACTATGACTTTATTTCGACATACTATACTGTGACTTTTTTTTTTTTTTTTTAAATCGACATGCTATACTATGACTTTTTTACGACATACTATACTATGACTTTTAAAAATAAATAAATAAATCGACATGCTATACTGTGACTTTTTTCAGCATGCTATACTATGACTTTTTTCGACATTCTATGCTGTGACTTTTTTTTCGACATCCTGTACTATGACTTGTTTTTCGACATACTATACTATGACTTTATTTCGACATACTATACTATGACTTTATTTCGACATACTATACTGTGACTTTTTTTTTTTTTTTTTAAATCGACATGCTATACTATGACTTTTTTACGACATACTATACTATGACTTTTAAAAATAAATAACTAAATCGACATGCTATACTGTGACTTTTTTCAGCATGCTATACTATGACTTTTTTCGACATACTATACTATGTCTTTTTTCCCGACATGCTATACTATGACTTTTTTCGACATTCTATGCTGTGACTTTTTTTCGACATCCTGTACTATGACTTGTTTTTCAACATGCTATACTATGACTTTTTGATCAGTTTTACTAACATACTATACTATGACTTATTTCAACATAGTATCTTATGATTTTTTCTTGCATTTCTATGACATAATACACTAGAGACACAACTAGATACAATTGTGTAACTTCTGTATGGATGTTGTGTTTACTTGGTTATGACTAGGTTAATACCCTGTTGTTGGTGTGTATCTTCAGTTGCTCTCACTGTGTGGTGTTCGGTTTGACTCACGTCTGGAGGAGCCTCCATCATTATGTCTTGCTAGCGTTCTCGTAGATGACATCAGATGTGATGGACTGCTGCTTCTTCTTCTGCCACATCAACAGGACGCACTGATGGATGAACACGTACTGCTCCTGCAGACAACACAGACTCATATCTGTGAGGTCAATGAACTGTTTGACCAATCAAAGACACTGATTTAGGTTCATTAGAGGGGCGTTTTCTAACCTGTATTGTTGAGTCCAGTTGAACTGAACTTTCTCATTATTTTGGCAGATCTTACAACAGGAATTGTACTCAAGTGCAGACTGAAACAACAGCTTAGAGGACGTGGTCTGAGTCCCTTACCAAACAAATTCTGTAGTTGTTTATTAGTGGTGGGAACGTGATCTGACCTTAATGTGACCAAACTAGATGGTAAAGATCTGAACAAACTACAGGTTTGAAAATGCCCGGAACGTGTGCTGGAAACTGATAAGACTTCTCTTCTTGTGTATCCAGATCTAAACTAACGGGTCCCATTTCTGCTGCAAACAGACGCACTGACTTCTCACCTCAGTCTGGACCATAGACAGACGGTGTGATCGCATCTCGGACACCATCCCCAGGATATCTGCAAACTCGTGTTCTCTGATGTGCTGCATGAGACGGTCCAGAGCGATGAACGTCCCCGTCCGGCCGACTCCAGCACTGAACCACAGACACAGACATTAAACCTCTGCTGTTATCTTCATGACGACAGGAGTCATGATGGCAGCCACAACAACCAGAATAAATGGATGACATAATGCGGATTACATCATCTGTCTAATGGCATTTTTATGGCCGTGACTATCAGGATGTGATCTGGACCTCCGGCTCAGCGAATAAAGAAACTGTGTTTGTCCAAATAAACTGCTGATGATCAACCAACAACTGTGTTTGTGTTCTGAAGGAAATAATGTGACTATTTAACGCTATTAAAATACGGGATGCAGCATTTGATTTTCAGAGTTCTTAAACGTTTTTAAAGGGACAGTTCACCTTTCATTTTCCTTCTTACCTGTAGCACTTTATAATCTACCCTTGTTGTGAGTTGCCAAGTGTTGGAGATATTGGCCGTAGAGATGTCTGCCAGTTTTGTCCCAAAAGATATTTTTTCTTGTTTATACTAACTAGAACTTTGTAAAATCAAGATTATATCTGTAGTCTGGGGGACTACAGAGTCCTGACCTGCAGTGGACGATGATGGGGTCTTTGGTCCTGTTGGCCTGCTGACGGACAATGTGGACGAACTGCAGGATGCTTTCGATGGCGTTGACCGTGGGGACGCCATGATCCGGCCATGAGGTGTAGTTCAGGTGGAGCACGTCCTGACTCTCATCAGCCTGCAGGGGGAGACAAAGATCAATGAGACCTTACAGGAAATATATAACTGCACAACATGAACCTGCAGCTTTAACCCCACGTCAGGCCTCGACCCTGAGAAACTGGTACTCACGTATCCCAGTCTGAACTTCCTGATGGTCCACTCTGGAGACTCGGTTTCAGAGAGCATCTCCACACTGATCTCTCCGTACATCACAGGCTCATCTGTGAACGGCCAGTAGTGATCACACTTCACCTGGAAACACATGAAATATATTCAGTGTTAGAGATCATTATTTCACATGTTAATAAGACTGGAAGTTAAAGGAATACTTTACCCGCCCCGAAGATCATTTATATATCAGTTACTCAACTTGTGTTACGTTGCATTTGTGAAGAACATTTTGTTTTTCTCACATGCCTCTATGGTGAATGCAGAATGCAAACACAGAGAATATTCTGTACTATATTATTGGGGTCTGTATCTAACAACAGCAAAACATCCATCTGCAAACTCTCACACAACTTGTGCAGCAAAATTTTTGTTAATGGAGTCTGGCTTTACAGAGAGCATAGATAAGTTTACTTCCTGTTCAGTTCCCTGTCAGAAAGTTGTGTCCGTCTGTAAAGTACTGAGCATACAACCGAATAAATTAGGCTTGGATTACACTGCACGAGTTGTGTGAGAGTTTGCAAACAGATGTTTTGATATAGTTTTGCTGTTGTTTAACGCAATTAATCAAGTACTCAAAAATTTTCTGGTTTTGGATTCTGCATTCACCACGGAGGCATGCAAGAAAAACAAAATTTTCTTCATGAATTCAATATAACACGGGGTGAGTATCTGATATACAAATGGGCAGTGAAGTATATCCTTTAGAACTGCATTAATGTTTTTGTCCACTTGGGGGCAGAGCAAGATGATCACACAACATCTGACATTCTATCAGCCAATAAAGAAACTGATGTTAAAGTAATTAAACAGCTGATCACATCCTCCTTCTATCTATCTATCTATCTATCTATCTATCTATGTGGTGGGGGAAATATTCAGATCCTTTACTTGAGTAATAACCAAAATATTACACTGTGTTTTGTGTGTAAAAAAAATCTTCATTTGTAATAAATATAAATGCAGTGGTGCTCTATATAAAGAAAATACTTTATTAAAGTACAAGTACCTCAGCGTGTACAAAAGTGCAGCCCCTTTTTTTTGCACAGTAATGAGACTCACCCTCCGTCGCTCGTTACACTGAGTCAGCATGACGATGATCGGAGATTTCTGCTGCAGAACCATCTTCCAGAAATCGTTGCGAGTTTCAGGCAGTGGACCCTGAGTGGCGATGTACTCTTTACTATGTTTGTAGCCCTGAAGAACACACACACACACACACACACACACACACACACACAAATTATTAAATAAAACACAAATAGAAATTGGAGTTGAAGCTGTGGAGTTTTGAGAACAAAGTGTGGAGTCAATAACCTTTAAAAGATCTAAACTCCTCCAATGAACTTCTCACAGTCAGAAATATTAGTCTTTACTTCCTTTTCGGCGAGACGTCACATTTTACTCCCCCGTCTATATCGCTGTGACTTAAGGATGTCCTTTCTCAGATTTGATAAAATAAGTGAAAACAGTGAAAGACTATTCTGATAAGCTTTTATATCTCTGACTATGAATGGTTGCTGCTCTCTGTTGTGTTCCTCTGATGTTCCTTCAGGATGATAATAAAGTGACTCACAGGTATGTAGTTGGCGTTGATGTAGTCTGAACCTTCGTCGTTGTGCATCGAGATCAGCTTCACCCGACTGAAGTCGTCTGCAGAGAAGAGGTTTAAAGTCAGTTTATCAGCAGTAACAGGACACATCATGTTTTCTTTATGTGATGCAGCAAAACATCAAACACTCAACCACAAAAAACAATTTCACGTTCTGTGAGAAAAACAAGTTTCTGCTTGATTCATTTTGAAAGTCTGTGATGTGATGATTCAACGTTCAACCTCTGTTTTTGTGCAAAATGTGTCAAAACAAAACAGAATTTAATCTGAGCTCAGTAAATATTCACCACATACTGAAGAAAAGACACGTTATAAATGGTGACGTATGTGTGGTTATTTAGTTTGAGACACTTTCGGTGACTCACAGGGGAGGATGTTTGTGTATCTGTTCTTCGGCCTGTTGACAGGCAGGTCCGCTGCATCGTGGGAAAGATCCAGGCCGACACTCTTCAGCTCCTAAAAACACATCGACATGTGTAAAACATCTTCAGGATTTACTTCAACTTCAATGACTATTCATAAACATAAAATTATGTCTGAGGGAATTCAGAAATCTGTGACTCCACTCAGAGAAACTTCGCTGCAGGAGCTCGGTGTAAACTGGGGCTGCTGCTGACTAAGAATTTTCCTAGTCAACCAGTAGTCATTTGTTGCTAGTCAGTCTGTCCTTTCAAATTAAAGTCACACATGGTCTAGTCATATAGGTTTGGATTTGTTCTAATAGAGTTTCATGTTTGTTTTTTCCTGTGACTAAGCGACCAATGAAATCTTGCTGACTAATGACCTTTCTGGTCGACTAACGTTTGGTAGTATAAATGCTGCAGCAGTGAAACTGTGCGTGAGCCGTCACTACAGAAACACCCCATCTGATTCAAACTGTGGGGACTTTACCTCAAACTGCAGAGAGAACTTGTAGGCCGAGTCTTTGCTCATTTCTTTGAAGAAGGCGTCAAAGTCATCCAGCTGCACGGGACTGAAATAACACAATAATACATCAGTGTGTCAGCAAATATTTAAATATGACGAGCAACATGTCATTGCTTTACAAATCATATTTATACCATCAACAAGTCGATGTTTTACACAAATATCTAACAAATGTCCACTTATACACACAAAAATTCTAAATCTAATCTATTCATTTGACCCTTTGACCTTCTAATGCTGACCAAAGTAGAGACAAACTTTGACTGTTACTGTGTCTTTACATTATTATTGTCAGATCTGTCTATATTTCCAAATGTCCTCCTCTCTCTGTCTGAGTGTTAAATATTCTCTTGTTTCAGTTTCACTTTCATCTGCAGGATTAAACAGTTTGGATGTTTTTTCTCTGCTTTTGGCTGAAGGCTGTTATTAGTGCGATGGCAGCGCACACACGCACACGCACACGCACACACACACACACACACACACACACACACACACATATGAATGCACAACATAAATAAAGCACAGAATGAAGAAGCCCACAGACCAACAGAGTCATCACGTGTTGCTGTTTAGTCTTGTTACCTTGTTAGCTTCCGTTTCTTTAAAGCTGTCTTGCTCCTATAAAATACACACATGTGAAGTTCCTCATGATGATAAACTGACAAACATCAGTCAGTAACTATATTACATATTACATTACACTGTAACAAGTACTAATCCTGCTCCTACAAATCTGCAGACATTAGGGTTTGACCGATGTCGTTTCTAAATCCTTTATTGATGGTGAAACATTTTAATTCCTAATCAAAGTCAATATTTTTAGATTTATTCAAAATGTTTAAATCTAACAGTTAAACTCAGAAATCCCCAAAATCTTCCTGCAAATTTTTAAGTCTATGAGTCTCCCTTTATTTTATTTTTTTTTGTACAGTCATGGGGCAATAAAAGGGAATTTACCTAAGTAATCAGTGGTCAGGAAAATTTTATTTCAGGTTCACACTCTGAGTCAATGAAAAGAATGGAAATCTATGGCTGCCAATATTAATTAAAATTATTTAATCAAATTAAAAAGTCAGTTTCCATTTATGTGTGTTATTTTTAATTGCAAATTATTTTTAAATTTAAATCACAAACTGGATTTGGCATTTGAATTTTATCTATGTCCCAATTTTAGCTAATCTATAAGCAAAGAGAAAATGTAAAGGCCTTTTTTATGATCGATTTCATTAAAGTTGAAAACTTCACAAACGAGGCCTGACAAAAATGTGTAATAAAAGTCAAGATATTTAGATACTATTTAAAATAAATGTACAGTTTTGTAGGGCCAGTTTTATTTTTAAATTTAAGTTACACCATTGTCTGATTGGTAAATTATTTATGTATATTTATTTTATCATATAGATATTTTTTATTATATATCTAATTATATCATAATTATCTGATTAGTTTATATAATTATAAAATTATTTGCCAATGCAGTTTTAAATTTTGGATTCAATGTGAATTTTCAAACATAAAGTTATTATTATTAAATATTATTATTTTGGGGTTTTTTTGGCAGCCATTAACGTTTATAAAAAAAAGGCCATTACGTAACCATCTATCGGTCAAACCTTAAAAACAGAGCTGCAGTATCACTAACATGCTCAGTGATTTGTTTAAATCATCCATCTCAAACAAAGTGTTACTTGTTTTACGCAGACAGCTCCATATAAAACATGCAGCCTTTTTACATTTACATTCATGCTTCTGTATTTGCATGCTGGAGTCAAATCTAGTCTCTTAAAGATTCACTCTCTGATTGTGTTACAGCTCTCCAAATCCCAAAATGTCCTCTCAGCTCGCAGCTGATGGCATATTTCTAGAATTGGGGGGTTGGGTAGTCAGGAAGTGCATCTTTAATCAGCAACATGCACTATAATAACTACGTCTAACAGAATATACAGGAGATACAAGCTACACTAAAAGCAGCACTACATACTGACAGTCTAGTTCCAAAGTGGAAACAAACAAAAAGAGAAAGACAGACGGCATGCAGACAGAAAATATGGAGCAAAGCCGTAGTTAGCATCAACAGTTAGCATCATGCCACATCCAAAATGTTAGTGTGACTCTGGGAGTTCAACCACAGACACAGCATTGCAAGACAAAGTTCCACATGTCAGATGAATCATTTGCTGACTTCCCATTTCCCGTCAATCAAACTGTACTTTAAAGCTTTTTTTCCAAAATGCAGCTGTCAAGAGTTAAAGCACAAGTCTGGTGATATTTATATGTTGTTCTTGTCAACAAATCCCATGTTTAGATTCAAATTATTCTACTAACAATTATTGCCCGTGAATCAGAGCCTGATATGCCATAGAGCTCCACTGTCCAAAAACAATTAAAGCAAAATCAAAGTCAACAAAATACTCAGTAGAGAAATTTTTACCAACACAAGAGAGATAATTCATGTCAGTTAAGAACAACAGGGGCTCTGAAATTGATCCTTGTGGAACACCAGATTACATGTTAAGAGAAGCTGAGTTAATTTCTTGGTAGGCGATATGTGGTAGGTAACTCCATTGTTTTGTATTGGAATGCCCCCACCAAAAGTACAGTGCTCTATACAATGAAAATACATTTGTTTTTTTGTTATTTAGGCCCAAATACAATGATGGGTTTGAGTTTCTAAACAATGAGTTTATTAAGTGTTTTTGAAAAATTGGAATAATCTCTTCTCTCAGCTACATTCTAGATCTGGTGTTCCACAAGTTTCAATTTGAGAGCCCTTGTTTTTTAATTATGAATGAATGGAGAGCTTGTACATTGGCCTCTAAGGTTCTCTGGGCACAAAAGACGAGTGTTAAGTTATAAGTTTAAGTGACACTGAAAGACACAAACAAAATTGTAGATGCCAGTTTACTAAGATTCATTAACTCACATTTGTAAATTAAGAACAAGTGCACTAAAACAGATCCATGTGGGACCCAAAGTTAATGTTAAGGGCAACTTAATAAATTCATTAACTTTAACCTTTACAAAATAAACTAGAAATCTTTTCTTCACGTGATAAATCTTTGGACTCGTGTTATGTATGCATGTAAATATGTAGTTGTAAGCTCTGACCTAAATATAATTTTTAAGATTTTTAAATTAAATTATTAAGAAATACAAACATAATTTACTGCTGAAAACTTATGTACGCATGTACTTATTATTATTATTTTTTTATGTTTTTTGCAGTTTAACAGAAGTACAGTATGTATATAAACATTTTTCATTTACGGCCAAATAAAATCAAATTTGTTTGTTTAATGCTGATTGAAGTGAAATAGCAGTTTACAAACATCAGGGAAATCACTTATGTAAATTATGAACAACAAGGGGCCTAAAATCAAGCCTTGTGGAACACCACATTTAAAGTTCAGAGGAGCTGAGTTAGTCCTATGACTAGTGACAAATTACCATAAAGAAAGCTGGAGAATAATAATGTGGACATTATCAGGCCACGTCTAAACTGTGCAGCTAATGCAGCAATATATATGGTCACCCATGTCAAGACTGTATCTGTAAAAAAACAGTATCAGTCATTTCAGCACATACCCCAAAGCTATTGAAAATTACTTGACATCTGCCAACAATTTCCATATTGCAACCATACTGAATACAACCATCTCTGCATTATCCTCATTAAGATAGAGATTGCACCATTAAAAACAAATTTCCCTCAAATCAGTACCAGGGCAATAACACAACAAGTACCACTAGTGCTGACAACCTCACATGAAATTTTGCATTTTGTCTACAAATTAAATAAAAAGGCATGTAAATAGAGAAAGGACAGGGCCCAGAATGGAGCCTTGAGGTACACCACATCTGTGAATGCATTGTTGGTTTTGGTCTTTTCATGGGATGTTTGTCATCTCAGGTTTATCCTCACTGAGATAAAGAAAACACCATTAAACACCTATTTCCCCTTAATTTAATATAACAGGGCAACGAGACAACAAGTACCACTCACGCTGACAACGCCATATGATCTGCCCAAATATGAAATTCTGTATTTTGCATAAGGAAAGCATGTAAATAGAGAAAGGAACAGGGCCCAGAATGGAGCCTTGAGGAACACCACATCTGTAAATGCTTTGTTGGTTTTGGTCTTTTCATGGGATTTGTTGAAAACATGAAATATCATCAGACTTATCCTTTAGTTCTGGATCCAGATATGACCTAGTGGCTCCGCACTGAGGTCCAAAACAATGTCTCTGATCAATACTGTGGGCTGTGGCGCTGCTAAGACATGCCCCTGAAGTGAAGTGTTTTTGGCCAGCAAGTGCTTACTTACCAAGGATTAATATAAAAAGCCAAAAGATAGTCAGTCCAAAGGCAGGATGGCAGTAGGGTAAGGAAGGCAAAGAGGCTTCTTCGCCTGAAGGGGGTTCAAATAAAAAATAAAACAAAAACACACACAAGTAAAAATAAAGAAAAACAGACACCAGGGGGCGATAGGTTGGGGACAGAACATGGTGCTCCATTAGTAAAGAGGCACAGAGCGTCGAGAGCTTCACATTAGTGCTGAACACAGAGTTAATGCATCATGCAGCCTTTCAGAAAGTGTCCCGTTGTCTCTCTGGAGGACAACAGGAGTCTGTTTGCTGCTGGACGTCAATGGCCACTCTGTCTCATTTTACAACCTCTAGCCTGAGTCTGTGACATCACTGCGTCCCCCCGGCCCGGCCCACAATGCAACACTCAGCCAGGATCCTTATCATGTATAAACAGTCCACATTTTGTCACTTGGTGGTGACGTCAGACCATGTGACAGCCACCTTAATTAACCTGATGATTTCTTTAACACTTGTGCTGCTCAGGTCATGACCCCGCTGATGCAGACAAATTCAGCAACTTTGGGTTCATTTCAGTTTTTAATCCATACCAGGGTTCAGGTCTTTGCTCTCGAATATTGGCTTCAGTAGAGTGGAAATGTTAAATCAACCATCTTATTGATCCTCTAGACTTTTTGGATACAGACTGAAATATGTCTGTTATATCCAGTATCAAAAACTGATACTGAATGTTGAAATCAAATCTGGCCAGGTTCAAAGAGTTGTTGATTTCACCGACCAGATAATTCCTGATTTGAATCATCCTTTCTTTCTTCCTTTCTTTGTTTGTTTTCTTTACAGTTTCACGCTGTATTTTATTCAGACAAAGTTCTTGTACAGTTACTTCTGTTTAGACAACATTTACCATTCAACAACTTTGGCTTCTATTGTTAATGACATACATTTTTAAAGAATAACATGTTTTTAGTAAGATATTTTTTTAGAGTCAGAAAATCAGGTATTGTATCAACATTCAATTGAAAGATGCACAGTAATGTTATATAAAGACAAAATTGACACTATTTCTCACAATTTTTTTCAGTGTTTCATATGACATGACAGATGTTGATATTTTCACATTTTAACTTTAACTTAAATATCTTAATGTAATAGTAATGTCTCTCTAATTAGCTATAAAGTAATTAAGAGAAGTTCTCTCTCAGCTCAGTGACATTTTAGGGGATACTATGACACATTTTGGAAATAAAATATTATGATTTCTTATATTATCATTAATATACAAAAAAATGAATTTGGGTAACAAGCCAAAAGTCAGGTGCGTCTTGAAGTTATACATGCTATGTTTTATACTTTGTTTATTTGCACAACTGTGTATCATCTACACACAAATAAAAAGGTATAACATTTATACCACTTAAATTGAGGCATGTTAATGGAGAAAAGAACAGGACCTAGGACTGAGCCTTGGGGTTCACCACATCTGAAATGCACAGTTGTCTTGTTTTCTCATGAGGTTTGTTGAAAATAGTACAAATATATAATGATAAATATTTTTAACAATCATCTCTGTCTTTTCCTCTTTTAGTTAGAGAAAATTGCACATCCATGACCTATTTTTCTCAAAATATTTGAGGGCAAAGAGACAACTAGTATGGCGTTGACAGGGAGATAAAACTGCTTTTCACATTCTTGAAGCACAATATTGTGCACACCAATATCATAAACAATATTGTTTCTGTTGTACCTGTTTATTATAAGTTTCAATGATGGTGCATACTAAACATCAGGGTGATTTTTATTGCTGTCGTTTTTAGATAGTAACAGTGAAATAACCTGGTTTATAAGGACCTTCTTACACATTTATCTGCATCAGTGGTGACATCCCCTTTTGTCTTCACATCCACACTGCTGTAACACATCAAACAGCAAGGTCTGCTGACATGCACAGTCAAAGCATAAACACAACTGCACCATCACATTAAGAAGACACTCTGATGGACATGTGCATTTAATGATGGAAAGTCAAATACAACAGCAGGTGGAAGCCAAGGTTCTGCCTTAACTGACCGTCTTTCAGCTGTTATATTAATCACAAATATTTCATAAAGAACACGTGTCAGGCTGAATCTGAGACATTTTGCCTCTTCCTTGAAAACTGTCTAATTTTAAAGAATAAATGACTGAATCGTCATTTCTTGTTTTGGGGAATTTAACACAACTTTACTCCAAAAACAACATTTTGTCCCTTTAATCTGAGATTAAGGGAAATCCTGAGCTTTCATCAACAAACACCCCCTTTCAGCTGGTCCAAACAAAGCAGGCAGGGGGGGCTAAGCTTATCATCATCTTCATTGCCGCTTTGCGCTGCTTAAAGCGCCACAGATACGCTAAAATCTGTGTTCAAATCCCTAATCTGCCTCCTCAATCCCCCACCAGGCTGCTAATCTGCCTTTGACTGGGTCTTTGAGGGTGTTTGCAGCGACAGGCTTTGACATCCAAACTGAGGATGTTTGATTACTGACAAGAACCTGATTTCCAAATGTGCCAAAAAACATCATCAGGTCTCAGGACTGTGAAGTGATTCTATTATTTCAACTTCTCAGGTTCAAATTTGACTCAAAGATGTCGTTTAAACATTTCATTGTGATTTGAAGATGAGAAAACAAGCGGAGGAGGGTCCTACCAGTTATAGGGAAGCTTTCCGTCTCTTTCAAATGAGGCAAAGTTGACGAAAGTCTCTGCGCCACACTCTCTGAAATAGAAACACCAACAAACGCATCACACGTGTGGAAAAAGTTTAGAAGAGTTTGGGGAAGTCAGAAATATTTGATGACTGATCAGTAAATAGAGGAAGTGAGCTATAATGTATGAGAGTTAAAATAACTGAGAACTCAAACTAAAAACTGTATTTGATATTATCCGATAAGAGTATATCGACTTGTGTTGAAAATAACTTTATTTTTAAACTATTTCATAGTTTAAGGTTGAGATAAACAGGAAACCATATGGCGAATGAATGTGTCAGTACACAGTGATTAAATTTGTTCATATATTTCTCGAGTGTATACAGGATGTATGAAAGCCTAATCACTCCAGAAAAAAAAGAAAAAGGATGAAAAGTTAGGAATGACAAAAATAAAACACTAACAGACAGGAGAACCTTCATCCAAAAATGAGGACATAAGCAGGATTTATATTTCTGCTTTAAATCAACACCATACCTACACCATAGCCTGACATGCACCTCCTCAGAAATGTAACTACGCGTTGCGGTGACACAGACCTCCTGTCTATTTCTGTAAGCTGAAACCATTTCCCTCAGTGGAAACAAAGCTTTTTTTTTAAGATATGTTTTTGGGCATTTTTGCCTTTAATGGATAGGACAGCCAAGTGTGAAAGGGGGAGAGAGAGAGGGGGATGACATGCAGCAAAGGGCCACAGGCTGGATTCAAACCCCGGCCGCTGCAACAACAGCCTTGTATGTGGGGCGCCTGCTCTACCACTAAGCCACCGACGCCCCAACAAAGCTTTTATTTACTTTAATTTCACAGATAAGAAACAATAAATTGTGAAGACAATAAAGCCTCCACAAAAATAACATTTAAAGTCTTGTGTGTGATTTATCCTGGCTTCATATGAGCAGAGGAAATCTCTGCTAGTTGCTAGGCTAATTTATACAATGTAAAATGTCATAGGCTTGTGCTAATAACGTTAGCATGTTGTATTTGTTTGGAAAACGTGTTTAGTATAAGACAGTTGTTTTGTTGGTGAACCTTTTGAGTTGTAATGGAACCAAACTTAATAACATTACCATTGTTAAATGTTGCTGTTGTCCCTGGCTTCATATGAGTAGAGGAAAAGTCTGCTAGTTGCTAGGCTAATTTATACAATGTAAAATGCCATAGGCTTGTGCTAATAACGTTAGCATGTTGTATTTGTGGGGAAAATGTGTCCAGATAAAGACAAGTGTTTGTCTGTGAATGCTGCGAGTTATAGTGAAGCTGATTTGTGCACTTGTGTTTGAAATTGTCTCTATTAAGCCATGTTTAATGTGTGTTTAATGTGTGTTTTGAATTACCTATACTTTACAGCACTTAACAGAAACCCTGCTGCCAACTTGGTTTGGAGGTGTTAGTGGAGATAGTGTCTTACAATCACTTTGAAGGTCATCATTTTGATGTACCATTGATGATTACCATTTCATATTTTTGACTTAAAAGACAAAATGCTAAATAAAGACAACTTTAAGTAAGTAAAGAAGAAATGAGCTCCCAAAGGCTTGAAATCCTAAATACACAAGAATGTTTACTTAAAGAAAATACGGGATTTTATTCAACTTAAACAAGAAAAAACCTTCTGATTTGTTGGTATGAATTTGTGTTTTTTAAAAAGGGAGAAAAAAAAATACAAATATCTGAGCTGTTATTTTAAAGACATACACTGAGACAGAGACGGACATCCCTGTCGCACTAACATGTAAATATATAAAATATAGACACAATGCTCAGCTGGATGTCAACATTCAAATACATCATGACTGAGTTTTTCATGCTGGTTACTTTCATGAGAAGAGGAAGTTGTTTATGTGTCACCATTTCTAAGTATAAAATGTGGCATGGCTCATGAAGACCAAAGGAGTTAGGAGGGTTTTAGCTGCAGAACAAAACCACTTCTGCTACATGTAACCTCAAAAAAAAAAAAAAAAAAAAAAAAAAACTCCAGCTCAGCTGAAACTAGTTTTGTTGAAACTACAAAACTGTTGAAGAAAAAAGTGTGAAATTTACAAGAAATACGTAAAATGTTCATAAAAAATCTGTAACAGACTTCATTGATTTTGTGTACCAGCATTATAACTTTAATTCTTATCTGAATGATTGTGTTGCAGGCGTTTTTGTACCTGGTCATCTGCAGGTGTTTCTTACGAAGAACCAGCAGGAACAGAACCAGCAGGCTGATGAGGAGGATGCTGAGGACGGCCAGAGCCGAGATCGCTGCTACGCTCGGGTTCATCTCTTTAGCTGCAAACACAAAAATTCATATATAAAAGATCTTATGTCACAGACAAACCTTTATTTCTTTATTTCCATTCATCCATCCATTTTCATCCACTTATCCAGGGCCGTGTCGCGGGGGCAGCAGGCCAAGCAAAGCACCCCAGCCATCCCTCTCCCCAGCAACACTTTCCAGCTCCTCCTGGGGGACCCCAAGGCGTTCCCAGATGAGATATGTAATCCCTCAGGTGTGTACTGGGTCTGCCCCGGGGCCTCCTACCAGTGGAACGCGCCCAGGACACCTCTAACGGGAGGCGCCCAGGAGGATCCTGATCAGATGTCCGAACCACCTCAACTGACCCCTTTCGGTGTGAAGGAGCAGCGGCTCTACTCCGAGCTCCCTCTGGATGTCCGAGCTCTTCACCCTATAAGGCTGAGCCCAGACACCCTTCGGAGGAAACTCATTTTGGCTGCTTGAATCCATGACCTCATTCTTTTGGTCACTACCCAGAGCTCATGACCATAGGTGAGGGTTGGGACGGAGATGGACCAGTGAATCAAAAGCTTTGCCTTCGGGCTCAGCTCCCTCTTCACCATGAACTTTGGGACACTATAATACTCAATTCCTTAATCTTTTTACATTCAAATTTAATTAATTATTCCATTAATAACAACATATTTTTTAATCTTAGGGCAATGGTTGGTTTAAGGGCTTTTTAAGGGATGGAACATGCTTTACACAGACCAAAAAAAACCCCATGAATGCCACTCATTTTGAAAATAAGGTAAAAAATTAAAAATGGCGTTCATTCCATTTGGAAATTATCACAGTATTCTTTATGCCTTAAAAATCTCTTAAACTGTGAAGATAATCCATTAAATGTATTATATTCCATTACATTACTTTACCCATTAATAACTCCAATGACATTCCTTAATTTGTACCTTGCCTGAAAAATGTTCAGGTATAAATTACAGAATGACTGTGGGGTTATTTTATAAAATCTAAGGATTTTTTAACCTCCTAGCAATCCCTTAATTCATGCCAAAAATTCTTTAGAAATACCTTAGTCTATTGTCCATAAATGTTTCTATTAATTTGTCCCAAATCTAAATAAACCATTTAATACCTAAATACTAAATTTCTTTAAACAAACAAAAAAAAAATTCACATTAATTTTCCTACATAAACAGAAATCCCTTAACATTAATAACACCTTTTACTTATTACTAATGGATTATTTGTCACTTATCTCCCATTAATGTGTAAATGAAGGAATTTCTTATAAACACCTTGATTGTGTTTTTAGGCATAAAATAAAGATGATAGGACAAAGGTGCAGAAACAGCATTAGTATACCGGACAGCGCCACTTACCCGCGGTGCTAATGGTGATATGTGCGGGCTTGCTGGGCGTGCTGTAGCTGAAACTGGTGACGGTGCAGTTGTAGGTGGATGAGGGCATCAAACCGGACACGGTCACCACGTGAGAGTTGGCTGTCTGAGGCTCGCGGGCCTGAAAGGGACGACAACAGTTTTAAATACACAGAGGGGTGGTGACAAACACAATGACAGCAGATATCAGATGTGTCAGTCTATCATGGGGGGCCCTGCAGGAAACATCCTCATTAATGACATGTGAGTCATCCTCACTGATATATTAATCACTGATAATCGCTGAGATAATACAACCTGCTGATACTCTGACAATCTGCCCACATCTTCCCCTTTAACATTAACAAGTGGCTTCAGAAACAGTTTTATTAACAACACTGTCTGTTATCTAGTTTATTAGGAGTGCAGTGTGCACAAGAGGAGGCCACGTGGTCAGCCCCTGTTACATTTACCAGCGGGGTTCCTCAAGGTTCACTACTGGGGCCTCTATTGTCTTGTATTTACTTAAATAGCCTCAACCTTAATTATGTAATGCATGTTTTCATCTGTATGCTGATGACACAGTTATTTATTGCTCTGCTTCTACTCAGACTCAGGCCCTCTCCCAGCTTCAACTAGCCTTCAAAGCTGTTCAATCTGAAGCTCATCCTGAGTGCTGATAAAACAAAATGCATGTGCCAGGGTGAAGGTCTCAAATCTCCCAACCATTGTTACGCATCAGAACAAGAGCACAGAGTGTACCAGGGCATTGTGTTAGAAGATTTTCTTTCTTTCAAGCCACAGATTGAACTACTTTTGAAAAGGCTTAAGCTGAAACTGGGTCTTTATTTTAGAAATAGTAACTGTTTCTCCTGCTGTATCAGTACGGAAAAAAAGCTATTACTAATGGTACAATAGTTCCGACTTACGATATTTGGCGAAGTGAATAGGAACTGTTTTTCTTTCTCAGCTAAAAAAAGACTAGTCTCTCTAGATAGGACAGTATAATATGAGTCTCCTGGCAGTCAACAGCAGTACATTTCTTAGCTTCCATGGCGGTGCTCCTGCCTGCTTCTCCAAACTGGGAGCACGCCGACCACCATCTACTGCAATACACTGGATACAGTACCTCACATAACCCCACTTCAAATTATCTGAAATATCCCTTTAAACAGTTTACCTTGAGACGCACAGCTGTAACCCTGAGTCCACCAGAGTTGATTCCACCACAATTTAAGAAACAACTGCTGCAGGAAGTCATTTAAAGACTTCAGACTAAGATCTGTTTCTTTTTTTATTCATATACTTGAGATATTATTTCATTTGTAGCTGTGAAGCACTTTGTAAACATGGTTTTAAATAAAGTTTTACCCACAGAGGAATAACAGATGACCCAAAAGACCTTTAAACTCTTCTTTCTAACTGTATCTGTTGATAGTACACAGTAGTCTTACCTTGAGCTCCTTGCTGGCTTTGTTGGGTTTACAGAGGACCTGGTAGTAGTCGACCACTCCTTCCTCGGTCCACAGCAGAGTCACAGCTGAGTGGGTGGCGTTCACAGCGTACAGTGCCCTGGGAGCAGCCGGCTCTGCGACAAACACCAACACACAGAAATAAAACTCCACACCTCTGTTTAAATGAAAGTAAAAGCTGCAGGCGAAAAGCAGGTCTGAGCCGAGCCAAGCTTCAGTCGACACTGACGCTGAGGACTAAAATACATGTGAACGCCCAGAAGAGGAAGTGGAAAAAATGAAGTTTCATATTCACTTTCAGGGTGAAAACAGAAGTCAGTTTGTAGCTGAGAGCTGGAGGAATGATTATTTTGTGTGGACTGAAGATCTGCCTGCTCTGAAGTGGTGAGTAGAGTGAACAACAGGGGTACTCAAGTAAAAGTATTGTTACTTTATCATTGCATTTACTCGTGAAGTAAAGGTGCTCATATAATACTTGAATAAGAGTAAAAAAAAAAGTAACTCATATAAAACTACTTGAGTAGTGAGTAACTTTATTAGATGCAATTTATTACATCAATATATTATGTTTAAACAGGTAATAACAAATGTAAAGCGCAAGTTTCAGAGAATCTAGAACCAGACGAGACTAAATACATGGTGTTGAGCAAAAACACACTGAGCAAGCGGTGAAGCTCAGATATCAGCAGTAAGGTTATTCTGTGGCCAGACGGCAGGTGTTCTTTGTAACATTGGTCAACATGTCACAGGAGCCACAGGCTTCTCTTTACCAGTTGGCTGTGGGTACTCTTTGACCACAACTGACCTATGGCTAAGTCCCGCCCTCAAATGCGATGAGCCAATCACAGTGCGTATAGCCATCCCCATACACTGGGACATTCTCTGCCTGGACGTCCATTGAAATGCATTACAGAAAGTCCGTTTTGTTCGGTTTTATGAGCTTTTTCTGAGATTTGAAGTTTAAAAATGGTCAAACGGTGTGCATGGGGTACATGCAACTCTGACACAAGGTATCCTGAGAGGCTGGGCGACCAGGTGTATTTTTTTACCCTTTAAACCACATCTCAACCGAGAAAAGTGTCTCCTTTGGATAAAGTTGTGTGGTAACGTTAGACCACAACATCAACTCAACGTGAATAAGATTAACAATGATGTCTACATCTGTTCTAAGGTAAGTCAACATTGTGTTTGAGGCAACATATTGTCACTTTGCTGGAAAGAAATATAAAGTTATCTTTAACATCTCTAGCTAACGTTAGCTAAAGTTAGCCTAACGTTAGCTCCTAGCTGCGTTGTTCATCATGTCACCTTGTTTGCTGGGAGTTCATTAGCCTATTTTGTTCTAGTTTTGTACTTTGGTGATCGTACATCATTGTTAGCTGTTGTCCAAAGGGCTCTAGTTAAGCTAACGTTAACTTCTGGAGCTTAGCTTCATTAACTTATCTGTAATGGCAGAGATAACAAAGGTTGGCAAACGTTATGCTGAATGATTCAGTGTAAATACTGTAGCACCAAACTAACGGAGAGACACTCTTGGTAAAGATGGTAAAAAGGCCGTTATCCTTTTCTCATATTCTGAGCCAAAAACCTTAACTTCAGTGGCACTTTAACTTGTTGTCTTTGATGGTGACGGCAACCAGATGCGGTTCACAAGCGTACACTGTGGCCTGTAAATTTTGGCTTGTAATTTAAGCTTTTCATCGACCTTCTCAACAATAAAATGATGAATATATCCCTCCAATGCGTAGTTTAGGCCCTTCTGGTTACTTCTCAATGACATCTGATCATTATGTCCCCAAAAATCATCAATTGCCTCCTTTGAAATGCCGTGTACTGTGACACCTGCCATAGCGCCGGGCACTGAATGTTGATAGAGATTCTGTGCAACACCCTAAGTAATTTCCTCAGGTAAGCAAAAACAAAACTTTAAGAAACAAACTTAAGGTGCTTTGTGCAACCGGCCCCTGGTTATGTTTGGCTAGTTGGCAGATGTTTGGTGGTTTGTTTCTCCAAAAGGTGTGTATATATACCTGTGTGTGTGTGTGTGTGTGTGTGTGCTGACCTAGTTTGATGATGTTTGGCATGGAGGTGTTCCTGCTGCGTTCAGTGCAGGCCGTCACTGTCAGGTTGTAGATGTCCCCTGGAGGCAGAGGGAGGCTGGCACGCATCACATTACGAGTCACCTGAACACAACAAACACACACACACACACACACACACACACACACACAACAACCAATTACATTCAGGTATATTCAAATATTTACAGTGTGTTCTCGTGCTGTAAGGAGAAGAGAAAACACAGACAGGCTTGCAGTAACAGTCGACATCAAACAGAAGGTTTCCAGTTGGTAATCTCTGGTTTAACTCTTATCTCTGCCTGAAGCCTGACCATGGTGGTGGTTTGTGCGGCCATACATCCATCCAGACATGTGGACGAAGAATTCTTTTCACTATATAACTGTTTCGTTCCATTCAGCCATTATTTAAATTTCTTCTGTGTCTCCCACGGTCGTATCTCACTTGAAATGCACTACACTGCCTTCACGATCTGCTCCATTTTGTCTGTATCCATAAGCTCTCAGAAAACATGCACAAATATGGACAGACAGCTCCGGCCTGCCTCCGACTCTGACGTTGAGCATGAATGAGCTTTTAGAAGTGCCAAAGTGACCTGGACCACCCCAGTAACCACCTCTAAGTGTTCTTGTAACCACCCAGAATGCCCATGGAACCATTTTAGCCCTGTTTCCACCCAGCCGTATGGTTCAGTTCAGTTCGGTACCCTTTGTTTCTGTCTCTCCCAAACCCCAAAATTATGTCATCTAATGTCTTGTTTCGTACTCACGCCAAAGAGTTTTAGTTCACCGTCATGGGAGAGTGTGTAAAGCTGCCAATATCTGAACGTAAGAAGCTGCAATAAGAGTATTTTGGGGTACTTTTATAGTGCTTTTCGATGAAAAATGACTCAAACTGATTAGTCGACAACTAAAATAGTCACTGATTATTTTAATAGTCAATTAGTCATCGATTAGTCGACTAATCATTGCAGCCCTATCATAACCACATAGAAACGCCAAAGAAACCGACTGTTACTGACCCAGCAACGGTCAACAGCACAGCAGCTGCCACCTAGAAACCACCCAGCAACACCATCACCAAGACAAGATAATGTATGAAGGGACCCTGGGCTCGAGGAAACTGTGATCAGGACAAAAACGATCAATAAAGGATCATTAGCTGAAGCTTTAACAGCTGTATTTGTACTATACTGTGTGGTACATTATGTTTTTTACACTATGTTATTGTCACATTGATTTAGCTCTTGTTGCCTCAATCCATGGAGTTTAATCAGAAATCCACCAGTGTTCATTCTGTTTCTATCATTCAGGCCAATTAAACCTCGAACAGCACCCCCGACCCTCCAACAGTTAATGATGCGACGGAGGTCTGAGTCTGCTGGGAACATAACTGGCCTCATGGAGGAGAAGACGAGTTGGAGGTGAAGCAGCAGAGACAGCAGGTCGTCCCTCTGCTGCTAATTGGACCTTCGAATGGACCCAGAGGAGATAATCAATACCAGCTCGACCCGACCTCGAAATAACAAGCTGCTGCTGCAGAATCGGAGCCGCTGAATCGCTTTAAAATGGCACCGAACACACACAACACAACACAACAACAGCTCATCCAGGAAGGAAACGGGTCAGTGAAAACAAGTCTGTGTGTCCACTTAAACTGAGACAGAAATCGTTCATACGCAACAACAAATCCAACATCTGGGTCTGTGTCGAAGGGAAATTTACAAGAACAGGTTAGAGGCTGTAAAAAAATGTTTACATACAGGGCCAGGTACCAAACTTCAAAACTTTTCTGTCACCAACCAAATTGCTTTGATACAATCAAGTATTATAAAATGCCTTATCATTTAATACCAAATTTTGATTCCCTAATCAGCATCAGTGAGCCAATAAGCATACAGCATACTTTAACCAATACCTAATAATTGGATCATTATGCTCTGCCATTTCTCCTCTAATCATCACGCTGTAACCTGTGACAGGCTGTTATGATACCACAACTATCACACAGTCACATATATGGAGTTTATTCACGTAGGTTTACATTACATTACATTATATTATAAAGGAGAGGGAGAGACGCTGTGCTGCTGCCAGAGGAGCCGCTGAATGAGTTCCCTCTGAGCGCTAAGTCACTAAAAGAGTCTGAGAAGTAAAACATTCAGGACGCTACAGTTTATTCCACACTACTGAAGCTGCTCCTCTTTTTGGAACCACTGCGGAGTCGGTAATAATTTCGCTTTCGACTAGCGAGTCTTCATCAGGGTGTAAAATGCATTCGAAACAGGTGTGCAGTTTCAGAGGTCATGTCAGGGTCATGTGATACAGGTCACATGATATATTGGTGCAGCCCTGCTTGACAAAAAAAATCACACTGGGCGCGGTTACATGATGGCTTCTCATTTGGAATTAAATAAATCTGAATGAAATCATGATGGCTTCTCATTTGGAATTAAATAAATCTGAATGAAATCATTGGGAATTAAAGTTTTTCCAGGTAGTTTACATGAGAAATATTCATTCTGAATGAGGGTTTACACGGGAGATCAGTTTAATCGCCTTTATTTGAGTCCGCGCAAGGTTTGGGGCAGGGAAGGTTTCTGATTGGATAGGGGGCGGGGCGGATGTTACATGTTTATCCTCGCTCCGGATAACAAGATGCTTGACGCCGCCGTTCTTAGTGCCTTTTTCGGGCTTGTTTTGCTTATATTCTTGAAGCAGCAGTACGACAACAACCTTGTTCTGCTAATGCTTCGTCTGTTGAGGAGGAGAAGGGAGGTAGAAGACCGTGCTGTGGCGAATGGAAACCGGTGAGTGCAACGAGTCGTGCACGCTATATACGTCATCGCGCCAGAAGGGCAAGGAAACGAGCATGCGCAGAAAGACTGGAATGAACTTAAAGAGGAATGAGTGTATACAAGTGTGAGAAATTCTTTCATTTGGAATTAGAAACGGAATATTCCAGCCCCTTATGTAATGGGTGAATATAGTTGTCTGGTGAATTTCACCAAATCAGCTTTTTTCTTTCTTTATAATGAACTTTTATTTTGTTTGTAGTCTCCTGCCTGTGTATGTGCATTTCTGGTGTATGTGAGTGAGCATGATGACGTAGGCACGCTGTGTGCGCTCTGGCCACGGTCCTGCTTTACGTGGCTAGAGGTGAGTCCAAAATGTTAAAAGTTATTATTTACAATGTAAACTGAGTCGAACTGCTATAACCTACTCTATGTATCATCCGACATGTCACGTTATTGTTCTTTTGACTTTTGAGTTCGCCAGTTTTAGGCTTTAATAAGTTAGCAGCCGTGCTAATGTTAGCATGCTAATTAGCCTCTGTAGTGATGTATCGCTGACTGTGGCTAATGCCGTTCGTGTGTGTTATCAGGAGAGCAGAGCTTGGCAGGCGCACGGTGGTCGCACTACTCACCCTGTCTTTCTGTTGTATCACAGGTATGGAGACGGTTTTTATTTTGACAATGTTTTTTTTTTTTGCACATTGTAGTATGAATGTAGCAGTTTAACGAGACGAGTGTTAAACTTCTTAGTTGCACATTGGAATAGGAGTCTAGCAGTTTAAAGGGACAAGTGTTCAACATTTTAGTTAAACATTGTGTGTTTATAATGTTTTGTATATTAAAAACAGCACAGAAAATAGGGTTTTCTGGTTAATTTATGGTTAATTTACATATGGTTATTTAAGAAATATTCTTTTAACTGTTTTTTTGGAAATATGTTTTTTATATTTTTGTTGTACTTTATAAGTTTTAACCGAGAAAAGCTCTAGTTTAAAGGAACAGCACTTTTTTTGTAATTTTATTTATTTTAAATTATTTTATGTATTTGCATTGTAGACAGTCCTGCTTTACGTGGCTAGAGGAGAGCGGAACTCGGCAGGCGCGCAGTGGTCGCACTACTCACCCTGTCTTTCTGTTGTATGACAGTTCAAGTAAAGAACTGGAGACCCACTTCTGCCTCACGTCTGATAATTTACACAACCCAGAACACAACGCAGAGTAACACGGGTTACACTTACATCAGAATGAATTTTCAATCGCATTGGCCATTTTCAGTCCGAATTAGGGGGCCATCACACAGAAATGAGACACTGGCTCTTCGCACTGCAGCTGACAAGGCACACCTGTCTCCACTCAGCTCATCAACTTGCCTACATATACCTGGTCTTCACTCCACTGCCAGATAATTCCATCTGTGTCAGTAAAGCCAAGTGTACTCTTTCTTAGTGCTGCTTCTGTGGTGTTTACTGGTGGACAGCCTCCGAGCCAGTCAGCACCCTGCCTCCATTGCCTGCAATTTTGTTTCATCCTTCGTCAATAAACTCTTTTGTTTCCACACACCTGCATCCGTCTCTGCTTTGGGGTCCAGCCAGAAACCAAAACCTAACAGAAGGTTTATCCATGTATTCATAAAGGATTTTTAACTACAGTCAGAGAGCCTCAGATGCATTTTTGGACTGCGTGTCTGTACTGTGGACTTTTACACTGAGTGAGCTCAACAGCTGTTTTTTATCTTTAAGCGACTCTTTGCACCCATCCTTGAAGAGCATCGGATTTTCCTCTACAACTGACTACAGAGCCTCAATCCAGTGCAGTACTCCTTATTTTTCCTCATTATCAGTGAATTAAATCAAAAAATTGAGCATACATGAAATAACTTTAAGAGCAAAAAGTTGCCACGTGTTCAACTGCAAGAAGTAGAACAGACCTGAGCCTTCTTCCTCTCAGCATTCAACTCCACTGTCTCAGACAAACTCTCCATGTTGCGTCACAGCACCTCTGAGCCTACGGAGGACGGCGCTGTTTAGCGGCTAACGTTTAGCAAAAATAGAAATTCAGCCAGCTTCTGAATGGTTTTCACTGAGGTTCACGTGATGGTAAAAGTTGCTGTGACTCAAACTGTGATTGGTGTAACGTTAGATAACGAATGACTGCAGGTTGTGGTTTGGTTTTAGTTGAGAAACTGCTTTGAGTGGAAAATTGCAGAAGTGCTGCTGAGACATGAAACTGAAGAGTTGAAACTCAAACCACATTGTGGTATTTGGACTGTGTTTAAATGTAATTATATTTTTGTTAAGATGGATTTTATAAAATTGGTATAAAAAAAGAGTATTGTTTAGGAACAGGTAGAGAAATCTGTGGAGGACACTAGGAAGAACTCCAGCTTCATCACCATCCTGAAAAACATAAGATAAGTTGATGAATGACTGAAGGACTCACGTCGATGGAGTAGCTCCTCTCTGGTCCTTTCTTGCCAACGGCGACCACCTGCCAGTGAAGCATCCTGGAATGTGAGAGGTCGATGAAGAGCTCGCCGTACGTCCAGCGAACATACAGGACGCCATGAGAGTAATCCACCGAGGAGATGTGAGGAGCCTCCGGAGCTGAGATCAAACAAAAAGTATGCTGATGTTTTAGTAAAGTAACATTTGTAATTCACCAGTGATTATGTTTTTTCTTTGTTTTGTGCTTTAACGTTAACTTTATAAAGTTAAATCTGATTCACAGGTTAAATCCTAAATTCTATCATATTTGTTTTAATGGATAAATTTACATTTTAATTTACACTAACACATTTACAGTGATATTGATCAACACCATGCACTGTCACTTAAAAAAAAAAAGAGAACAACAACTGCCGACTATTAATTAATGGCTATCTAATCTGATAATCAATAAGTTGGTTTGAGTAATGTTTTAAGAAAAAAAAATGTCGATATTATCTGATTCCAGCTTCTTCAATGTGAATTTTTTCTGGTTTCTTTTCTCCTCTTTGACAGCAAACTGAATATCTTTGGGTTGAGGACAAAACAAAACATTTGAGTACGCCGTCTTAAGCTTTGGGAAACACTTCCCTAAGCCCCGCCCCTTTTGATGGTCCGACAAGCTGTCGCATATCATCATATTTTTGGACGAATGAAAACAGTGATTCCAGAGAGAAGCAGTCAGAGGGGTCTACAGTCTGTGTTTGAAGGATATATCCAGGATGTCAAACTGACTCAGCAGCAACAACAGGTTAAAAAGACAAAGATATCTCTCCTTGTCCTACTGTGAATGAAACTCAACAGTTCCTGCACAACTGTGTCACAATAAGAGCCTTCGAGTGTCTCAAAGGACACAAACCCTCTCTTTCACAGTCTACTTTTATTGTGAAATATCTGCAGGTAGAGATGAGTTTCACTATAATGAAATATTCATTATACTGAATGTATTATGAGACAGTATATATTACATATATGTATTCATGCTGACTACCAACAAATAATTAAACTCATCCAGTATTTGGATCTTTTAATTTGAAAGGTAATTCATATTTTGACATTTGACTTCACTTGTCTCCACACACCAGCTACTCTGTGGTGTACACGTGGTTATTTGACCTGCTGAAGCTGCATCATGGTTTAACTGCTAACAGTAAGGCTCGATGACATGTTGTCAGAGATTCATATAAATAGGACTTTAATTCCCCTCTGCACTGTGAAACTATCTCGACACACGGAGCAGAAACAGCTCTCGGTATAATGACAGTTTGTATTTTTGTACCTGTTACGAAGCTGACAGTTGAGCTGTCGCAGCAGCTGAGCGGCGGGTCGCCCCACGTCACCATGGAAACACGGAAATTATAATACCAGGCCGGCAGCAGATCCGTCACTCTCTGAAAACACACAAGAAAAACTGATAATGAATCAGGCATCTTATGGGGGGGGGGGGGGGGGGGGGGGGGCGCTGCAACTAGANAACACACAAGAAAAACTGATAATGAATCAGGCATCTTATGGGGGGGGGGGGGGGGGGGGCGTCGCTGCAACTAGATGTTGCAGTGATGCAGACCTCCTGTCTGTCTCTGTAAGCTGAAACCATTTCCCTCAGTGGAAACAAAGCTTTTATTTACTTTAATTTCACAGATAAAATAAATTGTGAAGACAATAAAGCCTCCACAAAAATAGCATTTTAAGTCTTGTGTGTGATTTATCCACAAAAATAGCATTTTAAGTCTTGTGTGTGATTTATCCTGGCTTCAGTATGAGAAGAGGAAAAGTCTGCTAGCTGCTAGGCTAATTTATACAATGTAAAATGCCATAGGCTTGATTTATACAATGTAAAATGCCATAGGCTGGCGCTAATAACGTTAGCATGTTGTATTTGTGGGGAAAATGTGTCCAGATAAAGACAAGTGTTTGTCTGTGAATGCTGCGAGTTATAGTGAAGCTGATTTGTGTACTTGTGTTTGAAATTGTCTCTATTAAGCCATGTTTAATGTGTGTTTAATGTGTGTTTTGAATCAACTCAACTTCACAGAAATCTCCATTGCCGACTAGTGTATGGTGTAACGTTAATGGTGTAGGCTACAGCGTATGCTCTGCGTAGAGCTGACGCACGAGTATAAATCCAGCTTCATGGTCAGAAAAGTGTTTCATGGTGTCAGTGAAGTTGGTCTTTGACCTTTTGGTATCTTTTGATGTTTTCAACATACTTAAAGTTAGAAATTCCTGCATCATGACAACTCTACCACGAGAATACTAGTAAAGACAGAAACTACGAGGACACTTAGAGATAAAGTAATAGATGCTTCTAAATGAACCTGAACACTGATGTACACGTCACTGGAGTGTGTGTTTGTGTGTGCGTGTGTGTGTGTGTGTGTGTGTGTGTGTGTGTGTGTGTGTGTGTGTTTGTTACCACGGAGGCGATGACGGAGGCGGTGGCGGCGATCTCGTAGTAGGTGGTCCACTCTGATGCCAGCGTGACGGGGTTGAAGAAGAAGGTCTGCAGGACGTACTTCCTGAAGGCGACGTGGTACGGACGCTGCCAGCTTAGGATCACTGCCGTCGGACTCAGAGGGTAAACAGCCAGCTCCAGCACACCTGTGGGCTCTGACACACACACACACACACAGACACACACATACACAAACACACACACACACACACACACACGCGCAGGTGACGTGTCATTACCAACAGTAACAAAAGGAAAACTTGTTAATTAGATCTTCTGTAGCAGCTTATTATAAAACACAGCTGGACAGCAGCAATACAAACTATAAATAACACAGCAGATTAGATGTGATACGTTTCTTTAACACAGGTGAGGTGTTGCTCACCTATATCGATGATGACGGGTTCAGACGGAGGACTCATCAGGGGTCCGTTGGTGTGATAGACCACCACTCTGTACTGAGCCCCAGGCGTCAGGTTAGTGATGATGTCACTCGTGGTGTTTTCCTGTAAAAACAGCATATAAACAAAAGAAAAAGTTCAACCTGCTGATACAACAACAGAATGCAGCTGAAATATTTTTAAGAATAAAGTCGTAATTTTGAAAAATGAATGCAATATTAGGAAAAAACATTTGGAGGAAAAAGTTGCAATTTACGCAGGACAATGTTGTTTTTATAAAAAAATAAAAAGCTGTTATTTTGCAAGAAAAAAAGTTTGCATCAACATTTAAAGACAAAATCGAAATATTTCAAAAGGGAAGTGAAATTGTTATTTACAAAAAAAAACTTTACATAAAGCTTATTAATTAAATAATTCCAAAAGTCAAGTATTTACTCACAAAGTTTTGAAAGTAAAGTTATAATTGACAAGAAAATAATAAAATAAAATGTTCAAGAAAGTCCTAATATCTCAAGAAAAAGTTTAAATATAACAGAAAATTAACATGAAAAAAAGTATATTATTCATTAAAAGCCACAAAATTGGAGAATCAAGTTGTGTATTTCAAAAAGTGGTAACATGAATAAAGTTAAAATCATGAGAAAAAGTTGGGATTTACAAAAAAGTAATATTGTGAAAACAAATTTAATTGATTTCATTTCAAAAGTCAAGAATTCACTTATAGTGTTTTAAAGTAAACATTTTTGACAAGAAAAATAAAAAAAAATAAAATTTTAACTGTACAAAAAAGTCTTGATTTCTCAAAGATGAAGTTAAAAAATAATAGAAAATGACGTAGAATTTTTTTTATTATTTTCATTAAAAGCCACAAAATTGGACAAGTAAGTTGTATATTACAAGGAACAAAAGTGACATCATGAATAAAGTTAAAGATGTAATTTACAAGAAAACTGGGAAACATAGTTCTGACTTTATAAAGCAAAACTTTAAATATAATACAACAAATAAAAAATGTTTAGTTAAATACTGTGTTGGAGTAAACAGTAATATTATATTTTGCTCTTGAAAACTTATTTCTTATAATACTGTAATGGCTTTTATATATTAAACTATATTTGATTTTCATCTTAAAAAGTATTACATATACAAACAAACCAAGCCACATGCAAAAAGCCTGTAGCCTTTTAGATCAACAGAAAGGAAAAACAGAATAACAAAACACAGTGACTCAGTACAAACTTCAGCTATTAGATATATTACAACTTTCTAAATAAAGACTCACATGTCAATATTACTGTGGCCATAACAGTGTGCTGGATCTTTTTTGGTAGATTCTTAGAGACAAACTGGAACAATACATTTTCATTAAAAGCTCAAATCTTGGTTGTTTTTTAATAAATAAACTGTGAAATATTAACGAAACACTGATAGTTGAGGTCACACCTGTTCTGTTATCGACACACACAGAGTCTGCTGGAAACAGCCGGACAGTTTCACACCTCGTTCGTGTTTTCACACCTCCAAGTCGAACATAAGCCGAGACGGTTCACACTTCAATGTCTGAATGTTTCCAAACTTCATCTCAGATTCATTCATTCAAAACTGAGTCAACAACAACAACAACAACAACAACAGCTCGACAACCCTCAGCTGGTTGTTTTCTGCATCACAGAGATGTTAAATAAAGACGCAGGATCGTGTGTTTATAGATATTAAATCAAGTATAAGGGTTAAACACTGCTGAGAGTGCAGATCTCTGTGTCCTGAGAAAAATGCCAGTTTATAGATCGATTAAATAAACATGATATTAAGATAATAAAACCTTCAGTTTGGACGTATTTAACATGTAACCAAAGCACATTTTACTTACCGAGAGAAGGCAAAAATAATAATTTATTAAGCCTAAATTTCTTTAGTAGAATACTTTCAACATTACACACTTGGCCAGGTCTCTCTTGTAAAAGAGATCTTTGATCTCAGTGGGACAAACCTGGTTAAATAAAGGTTAAATAAAAAAATAACACTTAAAAATTATTTATCATTATTTATTAACAATAATGTATGTTTTTTTTGTCTAAGATTAAGATTTTTATTTGCTTTATAAATTATTATTATAGTATTATTATTTATAAATGTATATTATTTATCTAAATATATATAATTACATAATATATACATTTTTCCCCCCTGAATTTCCATATATATTGAAAAGTTAAGGTCTTTTTAAAAGGTATAAATTAAGAGATGTCTCTCTTGTTATTTTTATTTATTTATTTTTTTACGTGTTGTTAACCCATTAAAATCCCTTAAAAGTGTGCAGATACTTTAAATTTTAAAAGTAAAATACCTTAAAAAAATTATTAATCCATCCATTAATTAGCCTCTGAATCATTTTATTGCCAATCTAAACAACGTTTCAGGCAATAAGTAGTTTTATTAAGTCTTTTCATAATTACTCCCTACACACAGCACACACATGCAACAAGGGGGTAACACAAGGTCTGCCATGAACATGAATTTCGTATCTTGCTCAAGGGCACTTTGGCAGAGCCCAGGAGATGGACTGGCACCTCTCCAGCTGCTAGTCCACACTCAGTACTTAATCGGTACAGGGTCTTGAGGCGAGAACCAGTGGTAAGTAAGTAAGAAAGTACATTTACTAAAGTACTATACTTAAGTACAGCTGTTGAGTATCTGCACCCAAAACACCTTAAGTTAAGAGTTTACTTAAAGTCCTAGTTAAAGTTTCCTCAAAATAAGATTAGTTGCACAAAACAACCTGAGGGTTTCCTAAAAATGTTCTCTTATTTCCTCCTTGTCTTGGTCTTATACTTAAGGAATCCCCCGACTATTGCACAAAAGACCTTAGCAACCAAAGAAAGGAAAAATAAAAAATAAAAAAACTTCAGGGACATCTGACTCTATCTTAACATTTTTTGCCTGCCTATTTTTTTGGCTGACAGTATTTTCTTATCACTGAGATAACGCTGATTTGACATAAAGTAAAAAAATAAAGTAGCTTTGTAAGTCACATGTTACTTTTGCCATTTTCTCGTAGATTAGCTGCTATATTCATCTGGGGATTACCTTAGTGTAGTGAAACTTTATTTTGATGGAGAGTAACTAGTAGCTCAGCTCAAACATTGACCAACACTGATCCTAGAGTTTTGCACTTTTTCCACCAGTGGCAGTGACCCTCTGGTTCCCAAGCCAAGTCCCCACAGACTGAGCGCCTGCTGCCCCACTGTTAGCTGGTCTTTGGCATTTCCTTTTATAAAACATATTAAATACATTTCTCAGTGCTGCCTGTTACCTCGCTGCAGTACGTGTTCTCCATCCTCTGGCTGAGACTCGGTCTGAGGCAGGTGGTGGAAACCACTGACACCAGGCTGCCGTTGTGGTTCTCAGAGGACGGAGCCCAGGAGACGGCGGCGGTGCTGGAGTCCAGCAGTCTGACACTGACGGCCTGAGGACGCTCGCGGAGCTCCTCCAGCAGCTCACCACCAGGACCTGGAACACACAAGTACTGGTTTATTATGGTGTTATCAACAAGGCAGTACTGGTTTATTATGGTGCTAAAAAGCCACAAAGACTGTTTCTGAGCTCAGAGTCAGGGATTTATTCTTAACACAAATTAAAAGTTTCTTCATGAAATTACTTTTGTAAATATGATGTGTTGAATAACAGTTTAGATTCACATTTTAAACTAAATCCCTTAATTTCTTCCTTTAAATATCTTTATTTTTTCTGTGATGTAATGCAGTTAATTTTTAATGGGATTAATTACCAGATTGTAATATAAAATATTAAGGTATTTCTAATGGATTTCTTGCACGTTATAAGGGTTTTTTAAGGTTAAAAAAAAATTCAAATTCAACAAATATAATTATTTTTTAGTATTTATGTATTATTAAAAACTTTATTTCAGACTCACAAGAGGGTCCACAGCAAAAAACATTAAAACATCCCTTAATTTATACATTAAAACATTTTTTAATTCAGGGGAAAATTAAGTGATGGCTGTCATTCTTTTGACCTCTTAAAATTTACCTTAAATTCACCATGAACTAAATCCATTAAAAACCTGGAATATAAATATAATGTAATATGTACATGAATTAAGTAGTTTTCAATCATTCCATCATATCATGGTTAATCTTAAATTTTTACCCCTTAAAAAGCCCTTAAAACATAAACATTAACAGACCTTTAACTTATTCTTAAATAACTCACTTTAAAGCCCATTAAAAACACCTTAATTATGACAGTATTATTATTTATTTATTTATTTATTATCAAAAGCTTTATTTGGGTCTACAGCAAAAACCATTAAAACATCGCTTAATTTATACATTAAAATATTTTTGAGTCAGGATGACTTTCATTCTTTTAACATCTTAAAATCCACCTTAAATTCACCAAGTGCTTAATCCATTAAAAACCTTAAACATAAATATAATTTATGTATTATTATACATATATAAATATAAATAAATATAAATATAATATATAAATATATTATATTTATGTAATGTATTCATTGATTAAGTCGTTTTCAATCATTCAATCATATTTTTTCGTTAATCTTGTTTTTTTTTACCCCTTCAAAAGCCCTTAAAACATAAAAGTGCCATAATACATTACAGACCTTTAATTTATTCTTAAATAACTCACTTTAAAACCCATTAAAAACACCTTACTGATGACAGTATTGATGAATTAATTAATGGCACTTTAACGTAACACATTGAGGGATGTGGTTGTGTTGTGTACGTACTGAGGTAGAAGGTGAAGCCGGTGTCGGCGGCGCTCTCTCTGGCCTCACAGTCTCCAGACGAGCTGAGAGTGGTGACCTGGACTCGGTACGTTCCTGGCTCCGTTAACTCGGTGAAGAACTCGTGAGTGTTTTCATCCACGGTGGCCGTTTCCGTGGAGTTACCTGAGAACAGAAGAGGACAGGTGAGCTGTCTAGCTGTATATTACAAACAGTTCCATTATCATTATTATGATTGTAAAGTTCCTCGTGTCCTTGACGTCCCCCCAGTGTACCGTCTCTGTAGATGTAGATGTTGAAGCCATCGTAGCTGGTCGGGGGTCTGGGCGGCAGCCAGCGCAGCTCCAGCAGGATGGGGGGCAGTTTGGTGGGCAGGATGGCGGCCTCAGCGGGGAGACCCATAGCTGAGCCGGGCTCATTGGAGTCTTCATACTCTGACACCACAGCGTTAACGAACTCCTCCTCCCGATCTGAAGGAGCTGCATCAGTCGGGTCCAGCCAGTAGCTCTGAGTCTCTGTCGTCTGGTTCACAGCGTTGGTGCCTGTCGTGTTGTGTGTTGGGCTGAAGGGAGCCCGAGTGACAGCTCCCACCACCTCCTCCTCCTCAGTGTTCTCCTCCTCAGTGTGCACCTCCTCCTCTTCCTCCTCCTGCTCCTCCATCAGAAGGACGTCCCTGGCTCGACGGGAGGCTCGCCGGCTCTCCTCGCTCCCCTCAGGAGGGAGCGTGTCAGGGGCTCCACCTGGCAGCTCCCTCTGGCTCAGGTGGACGATCTTATGGGAAATGTTGAGGGGCGGGTAGGGCACTGAGACGGAGACAGTGTGAGACAACAGAAGAGAGGGACAGATGAGACAACAGCAGAAATTTAAAGAAACAAACCAGTGGTTGTACTGGTTTTTATTTCATTAATCCAAACATCCCAAAGATATGAAACTAGATTTAATTACTGTCATTAGGTTCAGGTTTTTAAGATGTAAAAATTTGAACAAATAACAGGAAAATCATCATTTATACCTTAGAAAATTCCATGTATTTACTTTTCAATACCTATGTAATAATTAAGGGGTTTTTAAAGGACATTAAAGAACAAAATAAATGGATAAATCAATATAACATGGTTTTTAAGATGTAAAAATTTGAACAAATCACATGAAAATCATCATTTATACCTTAAAAATCCAATTAATATACTTCTCAATACCTATGTAATAATTAAGGGATTTTAATGGAAATTAAGGAAGAAATATTTTGATAAATTAATGTATTAAAGTAAAAATTGACAAAATCAGATGAAAGTCGTCAATTATACTTTAAAAGGACTCTCATGTTTCACATAAGGTGAAATTTCTGGGACACTTTCATGCTGCACAAAACTTTGAGTCCAATTTAAGTCCTACTGGCAATGTTCATATTGTATATTTTAAGGGTATTTCAAAATATGTAAAGCAACCTTCATCTATATACAAAGCCCAATAAAAATCCCTTAATGTATTTATTCGATTAATTTCTGTGGCTAAACCTTAAAGGATAACATCGCTATTTTTCAACCTGTACACCATTTTCCCAATGTTTTTGTGTCAGCCCAAAAATTGCGAACACAAAACCCACCAGACTCCATTTAAATAAACAGTAATTTTATCATCATTAAACACACTTAATTTAAAGTCAACAGAAACAAAATAAAACTCACAAAAAGTGTCTTAGACACAAAAAAAAAGCGGAAACAGAATTCAGGTTGAAAAATACCAAAGTTACCCTTTAACACAGTATAAATATTCTAATATCTATATTGAGCTCTGTCAGTAAATAGACTGTGGTCATTGACGTGAGAGTTGTTTCCCTCATTAGTGGATGTGAGGAGACGTGATGACAGTAATGACTGATGCAGCTGTTTATATCGTATCAATAATGCAGAGACGCAGCAGGAGGCGACTCCGTATGAGTCAGACTGTATTTATTGTCTCATTAATCTGCTGCTGCTTCTATAATAATCCTCTAATGAGAGGACTGAATTTAATTAGCAATAACCTTAAGTGTTCAACAGAAAAACTCCTTTCAACACCAGCGAGTGTTAAACCTCCATGTTTTTTAAGTACCAGCCATATCGACGCTTTACTGTACTAGAACTGTACTACAGCTGAATACTAGGAATTAAGGTCACAGTTTTTCCAGTAATCCTTGCTAAAAATGACTCTCTTTTTCCAGGATAAATACTAGAAAGATCTCAGGATTTTGTGTGTTGCTGTATTGAAGATGAAGAGACAAAGACAAAGAAGTCTTTAATTTGTCCTTTAATTCAAAAATGAAGACAACAAATCCCTTTAAAAAAATTAATGGCTTCACCACAGATTTGGGTTGTAATAATTGAACAAATCAATGGATTATGATTTATTAAGTTTTTAATGTACTGTCTAACCAGTTTAAGGTGTTTTTTAAGAGGTTAAAACACTTCAAAATAGGTAAGTGAAAAATTAAGATAATTTCAAGGTATGACTTAAGGGATGCCTTTCATGTGATTTAGCCAATTTTAAGAGTTTTTAAATTTGTACCCTTAAAAATTTAATAAAAAATATTTAATTATAAAACAATTAATGGGTAATTCAATGGAATATTAAAGGTAAATATTTTGAGATTTATGTTTTATGTACCGACACAAAGTTTCACATTACAATAGTATATTGCACAATTATATGAAGAACTTTTCTGAAGATTAGCAGACAAAGAAGCATTTCTCTTAACATCTTAAACACTGCCACACACCCTTCATAACTACAAAATAAACCCATAAAATGTTGCTGTTACAGTGATATGAGTGACTTCCTGTCACTGTAATATTAATAACCTCAGGTGAGATCTACAGAAAAGCACCAAGACTAATTCAAACTTGTAAAATTCAAAGTATTTTTTCCTTCCACTGCAAAAACAGTTGACTCTTAGAAGGAATTTTTGCTCTTTGTGCTACGATACGACGAAATGATGTCACAAATATTAAAGAATAACACCAGAAAACTAAGTAAAAGTAATTTTATGAGTAAATCAAACCCTTTTGTGCACCTTAACTTGGATGTCACACTGACTCAACATCAGACTGAATAACTCACAGGAGTGTGTGTGACGTCACTGTGTTGCGTCTCACCTGTCCTGTGGTGCACAGGTGTGTGTGTAATGTCACTCTGTGTCACCAGAGCAGTCTGGTACACTGTGGCCTCGGAGATCAGCTGGAAGGTGATGTTACGGTAACACATGCCTGGTAACCAGTGTTTGAACACCGTCTTCCCTTTGTAGAAATCTACAAACACACACACACACACACACACACACACACAAACACACACACACACACACACACACACACAAACACAAATATATATCATTTTAAATTCTGGATGATGCGGACATTTAGCTGAAAACTTTAAAGACTAAGAAAAGCACAAACACAGTAAAACAATCCAGAAGAAGTGAAAATACAACGTTCAAAATATTACTTAAGTAAAAGCATGTACAAACTAGAAAAGCACTCAGAGAGTGTAGACCTCCGCCAAGTAGGTGATATTCCCTCCCCCTCTGCATCAGATTTTGCAGCCTGCATCACAATTTGTTTATTTGCATCACTATCATTATTAGGTTATATATGCCTTCACCATGGAGACACTGTGGTGTATTTATTTTGAATATAATATGTTTTTCTGTATTTTTCACTTTATTTTTTTCCATCACAGAACATTAATTTCAACTTTAGAATTACAACAATATTTAGCGAGTAGAACAAGACGTGCTGTCCGGCCACCAGATGGCGCTATTTTCACTGTCTTTAGAAATTGGACTTGCTGCTGAGGCTGTCAGACGATAGACTTTATTTATTATTTTATCCACTTCGCTTCAACCGATCACCACCAAAATTGTATCATCTGTTCCTTGTCCCATCATCCACCTTTCCTGAAAATTTCATCAAAATCCATTTTTGAGTTATTTTGCAGACAAACAAACAGACCAACGCCAGCGAAAATATAACCTCACAGTGTGTTATTTAAGCAATATCACACGAGAGGGAGTGATGTTGTACTGTGATATCGTCACAGCTGTGATTCAGTCGTAGGCACGAGGCCGCAGGCAACAGTTCAACAGTTCAACAGTTAAATAACAGTTAAATAAGCAAGGCTGTTTAAGAAATGTTGAAAAATGAGGACAAAATAGATCATTTAAGCATTTTATTTGTCTTCCGCCAACAAAAATAGTTCCCTCAGGACTCCGCTGTCACCGTTGCTATGTAACGCAGACATGGTGCGCCAGGCACTTACTCTTTACACACATTTATCTGCACGTTTCCATTAATTGTGCAGCCGGTGAAATAAGTCTCATGGTGACTGCATGGTGGACTGTCGCTTCACAGGCACAGCCGACTCTGCCTTCTGATCTGACAGTATGTTGCTTTTCTCCAAGTCATTGAGCTCCGCTGATGAAACACTGACAAACCTGGATGTGTGCTCAGATGGATTCAGCTTCTCCTCTCCCTCATCTTCCTCTGATGACCATTCATAGTTCAATTCAAAACTTATTTTAGGAAATAAATCCACATTTTTGGCTGTTTGACAGTGGATGAATGAATTAGCCTACAACGCAACTGCTGACCTAACTGACACTAACCGTCAGTTTTGATTTGATTGTTGATTGCAAGCAGCTGTGAGGCGGAGTGATACATACACAGTGAAATAACCGTGATGTTGTACTCCAATATCATCAAGGTTTTACTGTCTCTCGACCAATCAGATTGCAGGGCCGGAACTAACTGTTGTATAATAACCATTTATTACATTTATTAAAGTGAAAGTATTTCCTGTTTACTGACGGTTTCTTGTACCTTTATAGAGCATCGACCGTCGCTCCTGTCCCTCTGTGTAGCTGATGTTGACTCTGCTGAAGATGTTTCCGGCCGGAGGCTCGATTTCAAACACCACGCCTGTCTCTGGAGACTCCTTATAGTCCGATATGTGGACACTGCGGACAGGAAGTGGCTCTGAGGAGACAGAAGAGATCACACTTCAGACGTCTGGATTATATTACATTAAAATTATAAAAATTCACATGAAATTTTTTGCACAAACATTAAATTCTCTTAAAATCTTATTACATCTTTATTAAAAAGTAAAGTGATGAAATATAAGGGATTAAGTTTTATAGTGAATGAAACGACAATACTTTTTACCACTTAAATAAAAACAATATTCAAATACTCAAATACAGAACAACTAATTGTTAAATTAATGGATTTTAAGGCAAAAAATGTTTACATTAACCCAAAACTTTGTAATCAAATTGTAAATTAAAGGTCTAATCACAATTTAGGATTCCAATTAATCAAGTCAAGTCAAGTCAAAATTTATTTATATAGCACATTTAAAAACAACCTTGGAACTGTACAGTTCATCCAAAGAATGAATGAATAGCAAAAATCACAAAAATTGAATGAATAAACCAACGACCATGATATATTAAGGAGTTTGAAATGCATTGTCTGCACAGATTAAGGCGTTTTTAAAGGGATAGTGCACCCAAAAACTGAAAATTCAGCCATTATCTACTCACCCATATGCCGACAGAGGCCCTGGTGAAGTTTTAGAGTCCTCACATCCCTTGTGGAGATCGGCGGGTGGAGCGGCTAGCACACCTAATGGCAGACGGTGCCCCAGACTAACGTCCAAGAACACAAAACTGAATCCACAAAGTATCTCCATACTGCTCATCCGTAGTGATCCAAGTGTGCTGCAGCCCCGACATAAAAAGTTGTTTCGAAAAACGTCATGTGAACTCTGTTTTTAGCCTCACTGTAGCCTGTAGCTCTGACTGCTTCTCTGTGGAGATACTTTGTGGATTCAATTTTGTGTTCTTGGACATTAGTCTGGGGCGCCGTCTGCCATTAGGTGTGCTAGCTGCTCCACCCGCCGATCTCCACAAGGGATGTGAGGACTCTAAAACTTTACCAGGGCCTCTGTCGGCATATGGGTGAGTAGATAATGGCTGAATTTTCATTTTTGGGTGCACTATCCCTTTAAGAGGTTGAAAAATGTACCAAAGAGTTAACTGAAAAAAAAATTAATCTTTGAAATATATACATTAAGGGATGCTTTCACGTTGTTTGGACAATTTTTAAGGGATTTTTACACCTTAAGCCAAAAATAATAAAATAAAACACTTACCACAGAGCAATTAATAGATAAATCAATGCAATTTTAGGGTTAATACATTTAAGGAATTTAGTTTTAAAGTGTAAAAAAAACTAAAGTACCTAAAGTACATTAGATTAATCTTAATTTACCCATAATAACTGAACATAACCCTGAAACCCCTGAAACTTATCGGTAGCTGAAGTCCTTAACTTGTCCACTACTTTAAAGAGAAGAAATCAAATCCTTTTTTCAAATTGTAAATTTAAGGCTTAATCATATATTATATTAAGATTTTAATGTATTGTCTAACCAGTTTAAGGTATTTTTTAAAGAGGTTGAAACACTTCAAAATAGTGAAAAATTAAGGTCAATTCTCGAGGTATGACTTAAGGGATGCTTTCGTCTAGCCATTTTTAAGAGTATTCAAATTTTACCCTTAAAATTGAATTTACATTTTTAATTACTAAAAAATGAATGGGTAAATTAATGGAATTTTATGGTAAAATATTTTGAGATTTATTTTCTATGTATGTACCAACACAAGGTTTCACATTAAAATAGTATACTGCACAATTATATGAAGACAAAAGGAATTATCTTATGTTGATCATGAGTAGTTTGGTTATGAAATAAATAACTGTTTATAAAAGAATAATCGTGGATTATTTATTATGTTCCTTTTGTCTCTTCTACAATAAAACTTATATCATATTTAAGAGATTTCCAGTTTCTTACGTGTGAGCACAGACACAGTCTTGACAGGTCTGGACCAGCTCTGTCCCAGTTTAACCAGTAGCCCCACAGTGTAGCAGAGACCATGATATGACGTGTTGAACAGCAGAGGCTCACTGGTGTTCACAAACTGAACCAGGATCGGTCGAGGCTCTCCGGAGATCTGAGCGGCGTACGCTGTGGCGTTCTCCTGCAGGTCCGAACTCTCGAGCGCCACCACAATCAGTCCGTCATCGTTTACCGACAACTGGAACGCCAACACGCTCTGAAACACAAAGAAAGTGTCCGTCATGAACTGGGACATGAAGACAACAACAAAATAAATCTGTACCATTAATTCAAGAAGTCAAAAACATCTGCTGGAGTTTCAGTGTGTGGTGGGGAGTTCAAGACAAATCTCAAGTTTCAGCCTTATGTAACAAAAAGAAGATAAGGTTTGGATATTCAATATTGATCTGATAGTTGACGGTAAAGACATGTTAGGAAAAGTACAAACATCCCGACCAGGAGAGACAAAATTTGGCGGCAGCTGCACAAAAACCCTTAAATTAAAAATTTTCCTTAAGTCCAACTTTAAGTTTCCTTAAAATAAAACTGGTTGTGCTAAACACCCTTATGTCTTTTCCTTAAAGTTTCATTGAAAATGTGAAAAGTATTTATCACAATGGGAAGCAGAACTAAATATTAATCTGTCGGGAGATGAGTGGCATTCCATCTGTAGCACGCAGCAAACCTCCACCAACACCTCTAAAAGATGGAGAGACGTTTCATACTTAAGGAGAAGACCTTACATGTGACTGGCTTGATTAATGAACGAATGACTTTATTTCAAACCAAAAATAGATAAAACATAATAAAAAACAAACAAGACAAAGACAGTAGTGTCCGAAAAGGAGTAGGTAGAAGTAAAACTTAAGTGTTCCTACCCTTTCTTACATTTCTTCTGTTAACTCACATATTATTTCAACAGATTCCCAAATTTATTTACAACTAATACAAAACTATCCAGTCTATTTACCACCCAGTTAAATAAATACGTAATAAACCCAGTTTATTTACAGTCCAAGTGCCTCCCAGTGTTACAGAATAAATATGCACTTCTGTAACACAAAAAGACTCTTAGCCGCACGAACACATTTTTTTAAATTAAATTGTCACAAAACATTTTTTGAATGTTTCCCGGAAGTAGTTTATTTCTCGTTTTAAATAATTGCAGTTTTAAATTTGACCAGATCGAGAAATTTCAATGCACAAGACTTTAAAATAGGGATACACCGAATATTCGGTAACCGAATATATTCGGCCGAATATTGCAAAAAAACACACATTCGGTATTCGGTGGAATAAGTTAAAAGCAACGCCGAATAATAGCGGCGTGTTTTGATAACGCAATCAAACAGCGTGCCGTGACGCGCGGAGTAAAATGTCGGCAGTGTGGCGATCTGTCCGTCACTGCACTCGCATTTGCGACTAAAAATAGTTTTGAGCAGCAAAATAGGCTTAAATCATTCAGCACACTGTGCGAACAGCCTACAGATTTCAACCAGCAGCAGAAACGAAAGGCGAATCCCACCGATTGTGGGTTGAACGGGGGTCACAGACACAAACAGGAATGTATTCCTGTCAAATACGGCAGCCATCGGCTTACCGGAGACGGAGAATTCGGCTCCAATAATATCCTCTTCTTGGCGTGTGGACGGCCCAGAAGTACCTGAACGGCCGAGCCAGCCGAACACAGGTATGTGACGTATCAGAGGAGAAACGAGCCGTTCNNNNTGATACTACTCAGAACCATGATAGTTTCATTGGTATTGTACAGTGGGATCCAATTTTGGTACCGTGACAACACTAATCTGGAGGGGGTTCATCTGCAAAAACTAATGAAAAACTAAACAACGATATTCGGTATTCGGCCAAGCGTTTAATATTATTCGGCTTCGGCCACAAATTTTCATTTCGGTGCATCCCTACTTTAAAAACAGTGTGTTGGTGTGTTCCCTGGACCCCACACTGTGTACTGTCCTTTGAAGGATGTATAATGGTTATAAGTTGCTTTTCTAAGTGTTGACCCAAACTTCCTCACAGTAAGTCAAATAATAAGGTAAGGTAAGGTAAGGTAAGGTGAGGTGAGGTGAGGTGAGGTAAAGTAAGTTACTCAATTAATATGCAGATGAATTTTTCTCTTTCACATTTAAATGTATTATTTGTCCATAAAATGCCCAAAAAAAAAAAGTACATCTAAGAGTCCAAAGTGACAAAACCCAAAATTTTCACTTTATAAATATCGAAGGAAGGAACCCAATAAATCTTTGCATTTAACTTCAATTGACAATTCATCAATTATCAAAATGCTAATCTATTATTAATCATTTCATTTTTTATTTATTTATCATTTCAGCTCTACAAGAAACTCTTTATATTTGAGAACATATTTGTTTCATTTCTGTTCCTGAAAACAAAATAAAAAACAAACAGCAAAAAGCATAAAAAAAAAATCCATACTCTTGAAATAAAGCTCTTGATGCACCGACTTCATAATATACTTAAAAAAAAATTCTTGTAATATTTAATACATTTCCAGATGAGCAGTGAAATAATCTCCTACAGTCAGACTCATGAATCATTCAGATCCATTTAATAGACCGCACCGCCAAAAAGGTCACCTCCATCTCTCCTGCTTACAGTCTGAACACAAGAAACCACCTGGTTCACAATGGACGAGTTGTGAGTTCATGTTTTACACTGTTTGAGGTTCTGTTTCAATATATTTTTAGAAAAAAGAGATTTTCATAAAGGGCAGAAAATGTTCCCCCTCTAAAGTAATCACCTTCTCACCCTGTACACATTTTGATCAATAATAATGACGGTAATAAAAGCTTATTTAGCACACTGCATACAGCAGGTGAAAAAGAAACATTCAAAACATTGCACAAAGGATTCAATAAGTTCCTGGAAGGCTTTTAATTTGAAACATCTACAGGAAGTCTAATTAGTATAAGAGCCTGGAGTTAATTATTAATGTAAGTGATTAAGAGTTGGTGTTATTTATGTATTTGTTGTTTGAATTTTAGATATTAAGGTAGCTGATGCTTCCTACAGCTCCTTTGAACACTGTTTTTTCCCAGTTGACAGTGAACACATACGCGCATGTTTTACAACAGTCACTGAACATGACACATATGTAAACACGTCTTTTGATTCGTCACATAAAACACAAAAGATGTCTGTTCTCGTTAAAGAGTCACACGGTGACTTCTGACTGCTGAAACAATTAAGTTTATTTATCTGATCTCAGTGTGAGTTAACAGGAAGAACATGACGGCTTCCAGGAATTAAACACACCCCAGCTATCCTGGATTCTTCAGCATCGTTCTTGAATCTTTTCTTTAACGAGGACAGATTTGAGGCTCCTCATGGCCCCGTCTAATTACTGGATCTCTGCAGGATGTTGTCTGTTGAGAGCCAACACCCTTCAAACCCCCCTCACCACAGTCTGACCACGAAGGTCATCTCACTGACCTCTGCAACCAAATCACTGTTTACCCTCAGCACCGAGGAGCCTGATGGATTTTCAGTAACCACAACAGATCAGCAGTCGTTCACAGTCGTCGCTGACTAATGTCACCTGTCTGTTAGCTGGATCTGTGTATTTCTTGGGACCACTTAACTCACTTCAGGCTTCCAGAAATACCCCTTTGTCAGATTACTTCTCCAAGGTTTCACCGAATCTATGTATTTGTTGGAAATTAACCGCTCTCCGAGGTCCTCTGAGTTCTGTGTAAAAACAGTCATCACTACTACATTCCCTGAACCACACGTAGGCTTTGTGCCATTACTGAGAACATGTCCCTGTTCTCCAGTACCACCCACTGTTTCTGTGTATTTCCTGCGTGAGTCATCACTGCTATACGCACTTCACAACCCATGTGGTCTGTGTAATTGCTGTAAACAGTCATCACTTCCATACCTTCCTATACTATGCATCTACTATATGTATTTGCTGGAGGTCGTCAACACTACTGCCCTAAAACAACCCACTGGCTCTGTGTATTTACTGAAAATGTAACTTAAAATTTCCCCCGTTAAAGGGTTTTTTTGGGGAGTTTTTCCTTATCCGCTGTGAGGGTCCTAAGGACAGAGGGATGTCGTATGCTGTAAAGCCCTGTGAGGCAAAATTGATTGATTGATTGGAAATTTGCTGTATTGTAACTGGGCCGTTCATTCATACTGTTGCTGGTTATTCATTGCACCACACTCTGGGAGCGCAGAGCGTTCTCTGGGCACAGACGGAGCAGCAGAATGTCAGGTACAGTGAAATTTCAAACTGCAGCAGCTGCTCCTCTAATCCATCGATCTGATCAGATCGACTGATAATTTATCCGACCCACAACTCAAAACTCTCAAACACAAACTGCTGCTGAAGAAAAAAAAAAAGAACTCACGTAGTGTTCCGCCCGTGCTGCGTTCATGGACCCGTGAAACCTCTGAATTAAGAGAGCTGACACAAAATGGTACAAGAGGACACAGAGATTCAAATTCTGTCGGACACACTGGGTACTCTACTTTGGAAACCACACCAATCAGTTATTCTTAAAGTGAGAACCTAGGGACACAACGTTGCCACAGGATTTGTTCATTTCCATTCTTTAAATTTTAACAGTGTCTTTTAAATATTGCTAACATCATGTTAAAAATGAGTCAACATTTACATTATGTACATACTATACGGCAGCGGTTTTCAAGTCACCAGTCAACTCGACTCCAAGAGGTGGGTTTGCACAACCCTCTAATACGGTCATATACCGTCGTACACCTCGGTGAAATTTAGGAAAGTCTGAAGGTATGAAACAATAGATACCGCCCAAGCCCTATTACTTATATGTAGAAGTTACATTATAACCCTAAATATGTAATATTAACCTAATCATTTCCAGCTCTAGCAGTCAGAGATAGTGACCGTCAATAGAAAAAAGAGCTCAAAGAAATGCTGACGAACTAATGATCTAAAATTAGTCTATAGAGTGAAAGACACCCGCCTCTGGCCTTACAGATGTGTTTTAGCTGCATGTGTGATGAATATCCATCATGTGTGGTGTCATTGTTCCCAACATCACATCTGTCATCGTCCCTGATCTGCCTTAAAAACAGGACACCACACTATGAACGCACCCTGATCCACCCACTGGCCCTGTGTATTTACTGGGTTACTCATATTCCCTATTTAATGTTAAAAATCTTAAAATAAATCACATATAACCCTCTGAGACTCGTCTGTGTCAAACGACGTCCTGCAGTTTGATTGATTTTATATTCACTGCAGGCCACGATCAATAAAACACGACGTCTCTGGGAAAGTATTGATTTTAATAACTGGAGATGAATTATAGTTCTTTATCTGATATCAGCTGATCTGAGCCGCAGAGAGCTGATTTCCTGTTCAGGTGTTTTTCAGTCTGATGATATCAGCTGGTGTTTCATTAAATCTGACAGCAGGAGAGTCGACTCCTCGCTGAGCGTCGTCTGTCTGACAGGATGAAGGTGACAACATGAACTCCTGATAGGAACTCTAATAATAACTATAATAATAATAATAATAATGTGTTCTCTGAGCGGCTGATCGCAGCCTCAATCCAATGAAGAGAAATGATATCACAGGACGTCAGAGGACGTGTTGGACATGACGGTGGAAACTCACAAAAATAACAATTAAAATCCAATGATTGCATACCGATCAATTAGCTCTCGGCCCTTTGAGCAAATTATCAACGTTAACTGCAATAAATTCTCCGTCATTAGATGCTTCAGTGACACCAGTTCATTAATTTCCTGTCAATCAACCAATCAATTAATCTGCTCATTGTCTCAGCGCTCAACATAATAACTGAATCTCACAGAGAGAAACAAATTTGTCTTTAAACAAACACATCACAAGAAAACTGTTTGATGATAACAAAATATTCACAAGAAAAGAAAACATTTTGAAAATGCAATCAAGTCACAATTACAAGAAAGCGTTCTCATAATCACACAAACTCAGTCTACTATAAATCAATAGACAACAATCATAATAATGAGAAAATAAAACACCATAATTCATGCTTAAACCCATCACTTTAAGGGAAATTTCGGTTTATTTCAACCTGTCTCCTATCGTCCTAAATTTGTTTCAAGTGACTAGTGACATAAAAATAATAGTTAGCATGTTAGCCGTTAGCCTAGATACAGCCGGGGCGCACAGTAGTGTCAGACCTGTTAAAACGTAAGTGAACGGGCATACTTCAAGGCCGCGCTTTGGAAAGCAGAGCTAGATGGTAAACAAACATGGCAGCACACCGGTAAGGTAAGACAACACGTTTACATGTCGTTTTCTATATGTTCTCTGACATTTATCCTAACGATATGAGGCGGTCTTTGTGGAAAAAAAGCTTGTTTAGTGGACTAACTTTGCACTTGAAGGTTGCCCGTTCACTTACGTTTTAACAGGTCTGACGCTACTATGCACCCCGGCTGTATCTAGGCTAACGGCTAACATGCTAACTATTATTTTTATGTCACTAGTCACTTGAAACAAATTTAGGACGATAGGAGACAGGTTGAAATAAACCGAAATTTCCCTTTAAGGGTCACCAGGTTTGAACTCTGATTTTCCAGCTAACAACAAACAACACGTAAATATGACTGGTCCAATCCTAATCTCGAAACCATGAACTCTCAGAGACTTAAAAGAGTGCCACAGAAATGAGTCCCAGAATCCAGACATGAGTTCACATTTTTCCCCCATCTTGATGTCAATGGATTTTTGGGATGGGGTTTTGGTTAGATGCCTGAGAAAAGATCTGTGGTTAACAAACTTAAGAGACTTTAATGATTTGTTTTATGACATAGAACATGTCAGTAAATAACCATCTAGTGAGTTTTGAAGCTTTTATGTGTGTAGTTGCTAGCAGGTGGCTAAACGAGACTACAGTAGGTCGCCATGACGACCACTGCTTTACAGTCGTACTATGGAGGCAACGTTAAGACATGCAACCGTGGTGTAGTTCGTTTACAGCCTAACGTTAGCTTTTTACTCCTGGCGACTGCATGTAGGCTTCATCATCAAATCATAGCGTGACGTTAATTTGTGAAGATTATATTGTATCATAAACATTTGTTTGCCACAGAGCTTACTTGCGTCAATAATCCAAAATCCAATGGAAAAATCCCATTGGATTTTTGACGAGGGAACCAGGGCGATGCTAACTTCCATATCAACCTGTTCTCTATTTCAGAACTACTTTATTATTCCAGAAATTTGCTATTAGTTGTATCATGTGTTACAGCATTATACCTGTTTCAAGGTATACGGTGATATAAAAGTTATAATATTGTGTATATTTGCTTATCTATGATATTAACAACAAAGATCACCTGGATTGAGAATCTCCCCTTTACTTTAGTTATTTTCAAAGGGGAGATTTTTTACACGTACTTTCATTAAAAATGGTTTCAGTTTGAGTAATAAAACTTTTGTTTAACCAACAATTATTCCTTAAGGGTCATTCTGACTGGTAATAATATAAATTCTGTAATAGACGGGTGATCAATCATACTGTGAAAATCTCGTACCATTGCAATGCTAGTCGTAAATCGCATAACCTGGACTTAGCAAAGGGTTTGAGGAGTTCTTATTTGCCTTTTTTTTTTTACTTCTTTAAAAGAAAAGACTATTAAGCGAGTGACTGTGTGATCTGAACATTTACTTGCTGTTGTCAAAACAGCATCATTAAGGTGTTGGGGTTGGTCCCTCCATATTTGTTTACCATTTGTTGTTATTTTACCTTTCTGGCCTTCCCCTGGTAACCCTGTGCTTTATTGTCAGAACGCAATGCATTGTGGGTAATTTCCTAGGGCAAAGTCTGCAAAAATACAGACTTACGGAAAGTGTGCACAAAGGATTTAAAATTAAGGATGCATGATATTGGATTTTTTGCCGATATCCGATATGCCGATATATCCTCCTGAGACCCTGTGACCTCACATGAGGACATCACATTTTGGGTCTACTTGACCTTATACTTCATTCTACTTAAACTTAGACCTGTTGTCCTCGTTCATGGACACTTTTTTGTGCCATCTAGTGGTAGTAAGAGCACAGTACACTAATCCATGTAAAAACAAGATGGCAGCCATCTCTGCCAAGTCAGTCTGCAGCTGATCCTGGCACAAAAGTGGACAAGGTCCAAAACCTGATCACGTTATGGTTGAAACTTGTTTATTTGTGATTAATAATGGTTGTAGTTTGATATGGCAACAAATTTGACCAACTTTAGCAACACTAACAAGATAAGGCACTGTTAATTAGGAAGTACTCCTTTGAGGTCACTGGGACATTGATACTGGAAACCAATGATGTGCTGATTCCAATTTTCATTTTGAAACCAATATCAGCCGATATCAATGAGGTGCCGATATTATCATGCGTCCCTACTCAAAATGTCTGCGAGAGAGCTCTCATGCAGTTGATTTGACTGTGTGACAGCCCGAAGCCAATGTGGACTTATCTTAAACCCTGTGAGTGTGGACACTGACATTAGGCCACAGACCTGGAGTTGTTCTAAGTTGTATTTCTTCTCCTCTGATCGAGCTCGGCTACCAGTTTACCTCTACTTCCAGTCTTTGTGCTAAGCTAGGCTAACAACGTTTTGATGTTACAGTCGGAATATTTGGAAGCAGGAGTTTTGTGTATTGTACAGTCATTTCCAGGGAGATTAAAGGGAGTGTTGTTAGTGGATTAAAGTATTTGTCATATCAGTAACAAACACATGAAACCCATGAACACATTATGAAACCAAACAAAGAGTTTTTTTTATCAACTCTTCCTCTGTAGATCAGGAGATAATCCATCTGCAGAGATTCTGACCCACTTTTCTAATCTGACTGTCACATAGTGAAACCCAGCAAACGTGCTGCAGAGACGCATGCTGGGAGTGATCACAAAAACATCACCACGAGGACGTTTAGGAATGTGAAATATTCTCTCTCAGAGCACATCATATGGACTCAGGGTTTGGTCTCTATACTACATGTGTGAGGGTGAAGACAGCCGAGGGTGAAGACATGATACACACTCTGAATTTCTCTTTTGTTCGTTCTCGTCACACAGAAAAACACACTGTTACACGAGTTGACCTAAATCCTGAAAATATATTTCTGTCAACAGATAAACTTGGTGATTTATCTGTTTGTGAGCTCCGTGTCGGGACACAGTGTGGACACGACAACAGAAACCAATGCTATGACAGCAAAAAAGGCTGTTAAAGTTTGAATTCTAACTGTAAAATTAAATCTGAATTCATGTGGTTAGGATTCTCTGTCTTTACAATCGGCCCCAATAACCTCAAATCATGCCTTTCCTCCATCTTTTATAGATTGTGTATTTACAATTTGGACTACCCTGGGCATCAAATCAATCAAAGACCTACATATAACACTTTTGCTTCTTTTCAACAGTTATCTGGAAAATCTGCCCTACCTCAACAACACCTCTTTAGAGATCTAAAAGACTCATAGTTTTGTCAGCAGCAGATTTCCTTAGTTTCCTAAATTGCCACTTGATTCACCTTTGGACACATTCCTTGAGCCAGTATCCACCCTGAAAGGAATGATGTCATCTATATGTGCTCGAATTCATTCCCTGCGGCCAATCTCTCTAAACTGAAGTGAATGTGGAGAGAGGAGATTCCTGAGGAACCTTGGGAGGGTGTCCATGATAAAGTACACACATCATTTATCTGTGCATCTATAGTACACCACACCCATTTCACGAAGGGTGAAATGGGTGTTCTATTAGTTATTATTAACATATTCAAGAGATTCATCCTTCAAAAAGCTAGAGGCATGGACAGGCTATACGATGCTTGTTAAGGTTGCTTAGCAACCTCCGACGCAACCTGCAGCCGAGCTCTTGAAAGCTGGCTCAAAAAGGCACAAGAGTAGCGCCCAGCGCCTGACCTTGTGTATTCCAGGCGGTTTAAGACGCAGCATGTGTGCGGCCCCTAATGTCCAGGGCTGGTACCTGCGGTTATTCCACAGGCTAGTTAATAACATGTCGGGCAGGAAATCCAAAGTGTGGGATCATTTTGAGAAGGTGAAGGACGAACCCAAGGTGATATGTAAACTCATCTTCATTGGTCGACTACAAACATGACGTATCATCTGAAACATGGAAGTAGCTACATGCCCATTAGCCCACAGCGTCATTAACAGGCGGCTCGCTCAGTGTGTGACGTGCACTTGTAGATAAAATATAGGCCTATATTAATGAAGGTTCATTAGTACGGTTTTGTATTTCTCTGTAATGTAGCACAGTGTTAACAATGTTACTGATACTATTCTCTCTCACACCTTCAACTCAAACCACCAAAATATATCATTTAATAATTACATTCATATCAGAAACATGCAGGCGACTAGTTGACTGATGGCCCTAAATGATGACTATTGGTCGACTAGGAAAATTCTTAGTTGATGTTAATGAAGTTAAATTTTCAATATATTGCGCAGCCCTATTATAAAGTGGCTTTTATTATTAGTGGTGGAGTCCGCCACCCCCAGGCTGGATTTAATTTTGTTACCAATTTGTTATCATGGTAACAAGGATATTACCGTAAGACTGTGACCTTTGTAGATTCTGGTCTAGAGTGTGAAGCTCACTGTGCCGTAGCAACAGTAACTAAGGGGCTTAGTGAAGCGTCAACTGCATGAGTTGAATGTTAAACTGAAATTTGACTCTGTGGCAACTGTTTCCATCAACTAATACAATTAATTGTTAATTTGTCATGTCATCAAAAGTATGTACAATTTGTAGTATACAGAATTAAATAAAAATAAAAGCCATCATCTGAATAAAATTATTCTTACAGCTTCACTAAACCGCCAAAAGACACGTAAATTGTCTTCACAATGGCTGATAAAACTCCTGGTATTCTTTCTTTTCCTCAGAGTGACGCCTCCATCACTGTAAAACCCTCTGACAATGATCTCAGCCCATAAAGCTTCGCCTCTTTCAACAACACCTCTCCATATTTTATTTTTTATGGTTTCAGTTGCCTTTTTCTTTCAGGTGCGCTGATGACAAACATCTCAGTACCTCTTCAGTCTCTCTGTCTCTGTAAAGGTTGCTGATTCTTGCTCACGCTCATAAAGTCCTGTACTCTCCTCTGCTGGCCTTTAAAAATGCCGAGCCGCCACTCTGCTTTAATTACCGTGCAGTGGTATTTGGAGAGAGATGTGAAGTGAGACAGAAGGAGGAGGTGAGGTGTGTTACTGACATATTTACTAGCTCTAAAGAAACAGATGGCAGTAGGAGAGTTAACTGATAAAATCAAGTGGTTAGTTGACTTTATTTGTGGAGAGAACGCTGCTTTCTGCTGAGGTTTTTCTCTTCATTGTAAAGGAAAAGTGTGGCATTATTTAATCATTAGGTTGTTGTCAACAAAAGCCATGAAAACACCTAAGTCAACAATGCACTGACAGATTTGGTGTACCCAAAGGCTCGATTCTGGGTCCTGTTCTTTTCTATATTTACTTTGGTCACAAAATAAGCAGATATGATGGATTTTTTTTATTGTCCAGGTGATACGCAATTATATCTTCCTGCCAACCCGGGTGATGCTAGTCTGGTTGCTCTCAAATATTGCTTTAAGGAGATTAAGTATAAATTGTTTTGCAATTTTTGTCTGGCTCAATGAGAACAACTGCACATCTCAGCTGAACCAAACGATGCTGCAGCCCTAAACTCCATTACTACCTGTCTTTTGGCAATAAACAATGGATGAGCAATAATTTCTTGAAGTTAAATGAAGACAAAACTGAAATCCTGCAATAACAAAAAGAGAAATGCTGCTAAATTATCTGGGGAATTTAACTCCCTGAATTAAATCTGAGGTGACAAGTCTTGGAGTGATCCTTGATTCAGATCTAAGCATCAAGTCCCACATTAACAAGGTGACGAAAACAGAATTTTTCCACCTCAGAAACGGAAACATCGCTAAGGTACAACCATTTCTAAATAAAAAAGATAAAGAGAAATTGATCATGGCAACTTGACTACTATAACGCACTTTTACTGGCCTCCCAAAAAACAACACTGACAGACTTCAGCTACTCAAAACTCTGCAGCTGTTAACCAGAACCAAGAGGAGAGAGCACATCAGGCTAGTCTGAGCTGCTCCTCTACTGTTTATCAAACAGGAGGAAACACTGCATGTATTGGGGACTATTTTCAGCAGCAGATTAATCCACACTGGGTGCTCTGGTGAGTATTCACGGCTCCATTGTAGTAAACACTGTAATAAAAGACACCTACTGCTCAGTGAGCGGTGGGTCAGAGGTGAAGGACGGATATCTTGTAGAAATATAAACAGACTCTTTCAGACGTCGTCCTGAGGGGCTCGGCTCACACAGAGAAAAAAAAAAATCCATACCGATTCATTCAATTCATGGCTGCTCCGTTGTCGCCATGGCAACAGAGATGAAAGGAGAAACACATTTGGGGTAGGAGGAGATGCTTATTATGTCTGTCTGATTCCAGGATTACCATGGACACAGTGGAGAGCAGGGAGCCTCCGGGGCAGCGGGGACTGTATGCTAATGTTATCCTCCACCCGTAAACTGTTTATTCACAGGTTCATTAGAGCTGCGAGTGATACGCAAGGAAACCAGAATATATTCGCATGATCTGAGAGAATTTATACAGACAATAAAATAAAATCTAAGACAAAAAATCCTACGTTTACTTTAGAGCAGACAAAAGACAGCTTTATGGTATCCTGGTATTACAAAATAATTATTGGTACTATCAGTAAGGATGACCCTTAAAGAATGAAAACAGAAGGGTTATTGTGGTTGAACAGATGTTTTATTTCTATAACTGAAACTTGAAACCATTTTTTAAAGGAAGTATGTGTAAAAAGTCGGTATGATGACCGTCAGTTTTCATGTTTGGATATACCTTGAAATCAGTATACCGCTGCAACCCTTGTCACGACAGCGATAATGTCAGAAAAAACAGGTACCTGCTGAAATAAAACAAAACATAACTTGAAATCTAGAAAAAATAGGGAGTGCTGCACCAGGTTAAGGCTATGTTGTAGTTAGTACTAAAAAAAAATCAGGTACTCTTCAAGGATGGGGGAAAGAGTCACTTAAAAACACATATTGTTTTTCGTCCTTGTATATATCTTATATTTTTCAGTTTCTGCCACTTTGTGTGCAGGTTTGTCACAATATATCAATTCTGATTTTATTTCCTTGTTGTTTCCTTTCTGTTTATTTGGCATTGAACCTTTTTTCTTGTTACTAAACATGTTAATTATTTATAGTATACATTTACGTCATTTGCAATTTCTGTCAATGTGTTATTTTGTCTAGTGGGGCTACACCAATATATATTAGCTCTTAAACTGCACACCTGTTTCCAATGCATTATCCACCCTGATGAAGACTCTCTAGTCGAAACGTGTTGGTTTATCCATATATTAATAAAGGATTTTTAACTACCGTCAGGGTGCCTCGGATGCATTTTTGGACTGCCTATCTGTGCTGCAGGGCTGTCAAAATTGCTCAAAAATGACGTTCGAATATTCCTTCTAAAAATAACTCATAGGTTCGAACCATTTGAATATTTTCTTTTTTCACATTATGTCCACAAGAGTGCAAACTAATACAAGGAAACATACTTGTATATGTATTAATACAAGGAAACATAACTACTTGTAGGTATTTTTATTTCAACATAAACGTCTTTGAAAACATTTACATACCTACACATTAAAACACATAAAACAATTATCTATAACATTACGTTATAAATGACCGCGGACCTCTCGCTCGCCCCCCCTCTCTGACCCGTGGCCACACCGCCCATGGAAGCACTGTGAATAGCCTCGAAGCGCTGGACCGTGGCCGGCTCGCGCCCTGCAGCGATCATTTTGGCGTCTGGTCTATTTTCTGTGCGAGCCACGAGCGAATGTGTCAAGCCGGGTGACGGAGTCAACAGCTGGGAGCAGAACCGCTTGTTGACCAGCGTGGAGAAATGCGCGTCTGATGTGAACGGAAATGCTCCAGCTCGCGCGGGAATTACGGTGCGCTGCGCTTAGCAGCACTTCTGCGTTCAGTGCAGCGGCCCAGACCAGCACCCACTCGCAAAGAGGACAGCTGCAGTGTTTTTTTTTCTCCACAATCGAATATCAATTTTCACATTCGAAGGTCCATTTTTTTTTTCAAATTCGAATTTAAATTCAAATTTAGAATATTCGTTGACAACCCCACTGTGCTGTGGACCTTTACACTGAGAAAATCTTTTTAAAATGTACCATCTTAACTAGTTTCTAAAGTTGGCCTGAAATTTAAATTCCTGTCTCTTTTGGTGTAGGAAAATACAAATTATATTGAAACTACAGCACATTTTTCTATTTATCAAAAGACGATAAAAGTGTTTCACAAAAAAGAGACATGGTTTGAGGCTTTCAACCACATCTTTTTTTGTTCTTAACAAGAAAATAAAGGATTTTTATGGATTTAAGGATTACTCAATATATACTCTGTATCAATAAAACAGAGACCGACGATCTTACTAACAAAGCAAAACAACATCTATCTCTGTAGGGATCCTTTCTTTAATGTTGTCGGACACTTATAATAACAATCTGAGCCTGTCAGTGACAAAAACAAACACTTTAAATGGACATAAAGTGACGGTGTGAACATGCCCTGAGTGGTTACATTGGAGCTTGTTCATAAGTTCATAAATGGTTTTCCTTCTTTTTAGACACAAAAACGAGACGAAATAGGGTCCAGTTTGGAAAACACCCAACTTGCCCCATAAGTACCGTACTTGAGTAACTGTACTGTACTTTGCAGCACTGAAAGCGACTAAATGGAGCTTCAGAAATCTTCATTCTTAATCTGTAAAGTAAGAAATGAAAACCAACATTATCCTCATGAGGACACACACACACACACAGGCGTGTTTCAGCTCTGCTGATGAATGAATGGAGTATCTGACCCTGTGAATGAGCAGAGAGTGGGGTGGGGTGGGGTGGGGGGGTGGGNGGACCTCTGACAGCGCCAACCAGGAGAGGACGGGGACCTCCAGAGTCCATTAGACTATGAATGAGCCTGAGCGGGTCCACACTGACTGCATGTTACAGCACTCCTCTGTCCTACTTCAGGGCTCGCTGACAGCAGAGCGACACTACGGCTAAACGTTCACTCTTCTCAATGAGGTTTGGTGAGACGGACGTCATGTGGTTTTCTACACAAAGCAGAGCTGAGCAGTCGATCATCTGCTGTAAAATCTAATGACATGAACACACCACTTGCTCAAACATCAGTCACCGAAATTAAGTTTGGCCCAGTTTTGTATATAAGTCGGAGAGTAAACTTCAACACTCACATAAATCAATAAGTTGAATAAAAGACTGAGCTCACAACATGTAGTCTTGTTTGCAGAGCTACAACTGAACAGCAGTTGTGCTCAGATTTCTTATTGAAAGAAAAAAACAACTCCATGTTGTTTTTGTGAACACATTTTTCACAGTCGTGTCTTTCAGCTGATTAAAAGCAGTGCAACAAACACTACTCAGTGAAGCCTGGTGAGGGTCAGGAGGTGTTTTCTGGTGACAGACTTCATTTCCTCAGGCTTTACAATACATGACTGACAGCTCTCTCTTTCATTTAGCAAACAATGTGACCTCCTCTCACGATCTCACCACCTCCTTGAACGTCAAATCTTTCCTAAACTAACCTTAAAAATCAAGTTTGGCCAAAAAAGAGGAAAAAATTAAAATGAACACCTCACGGTTGTCTACCTCCATGAACCAGTCGCAGTTACAGTTTATATTCATGTCTGTCCAGACTCATCTGTCGCCATGACAGTAGACAGTGCTTCAAATATTGATGCTGCTGAAGCTACAAATTCTGAGACAGAGATGACAGTAGAGAAGACAGTAGATGCAAAAGATCTACACAATCAGCACAGTTTCAAGATTAGAGTCACTGATTCAGTATCTGACCAAATGTCTCCCCTTCTGTTCCTGAGATATGACACTGAGTGATTATGCAGAACATTATGATGTCACAGTGAAGCTGACCTTTGAGCTTTTAAATCTAATATGTCTTCAGTTCATCATTTTATCCGGTTAGATATTTGAGTGAATGTGACGGCCAAAAACATGTTTTGTGGGGTCACACGAGTCCAAGTGGACGTTTGTGCCACATTTGAAGAGATTTTTGAGATAGTGCATTCATGGGAATTTCTACATTCTTTAACCACATCTCAGTTTACTCAGTTGAAGGCCAGATTGAAGAGAGAATTAAGGCTGCTTTCACACCTGCCCTGTTTGGTTCGGTTCAATCGAACTCAAGTTCATTTGCCCCCTCAGTGCGGTTCGTTTGGGCACCAAAACAACCGGACCGAGACCTTCTTCTGGTTACAAAGGAACTCTGGTGCGGTTGGTTTGTGGTGAGAAGGTGTTCCGACCTGGATGTGAAGCAACTGCAGTCACATGACACATTGTTTGGGTTAAACATGAGCATGTTACAGTCCTGGAGGATTATTAATGTGCACCTCCTCCTGTACTGCCTTAATATGCACATTCAGCACATCCAATGCATCAAAACATTGTTTTCTAGTTGGAGCCGCGCCTCGTTTTCAAACTGTATGGTTTGACTAAAATGAACAATGACAGCAATATAGTCCACGATGAGCAGCGCTAAAATCAACCTGCGTAGTTGTCCCTCCATTGTGACATTAGAAAGTGTCACATTTATCTTGCAAGTGTACTCTTCTTCAACGTTTGCTTTACTTCCTGGATTTTTCCCACATGGAAATTCTGACCAATCAAGAGCAGCTTTCTCACACAAGGCATTTGATCTGGTCCTCTTGTAAATGCTGCCGTGAGAACACGAACCAACTCTAGGCAATTATACAACTTTGGAACAACATGAGTCCCTGATTCAGACCAGAGGAGACGACTCTAGGTCTGAAAGCACCTTAAGGCCCAATCCCAATACCCCCCTTACCCACTATCCCTTAGCCCTTGGCCCTACCCTATTGCCCACAACCCCTTGGCCCTTGAAATGAAGCAACGAGGGGTAGGCCCACAACCCCTTGGCCCTTGAAATGAAGCAACGAGGGGTAGGGATTGAAATCTTTCCCTAGGAATTGGGACGCCACTCACTACGTCACCGCGTCAGTTACGTTCACGCATACATAACTATTTTAAACAGGAAGCTGCGAGCCATCTACATTTCCAACCAGCATCTACAATGGAGTAAGCTGCGAGCCATCTACATTTCCAACCAGCATCTACAATGGAGTCTCCGGTTGAGTTGAGCGTTTGGCGCATTCATCATGCTTCATTTGATGAACGACAGACGACAGGGGACTTCTGCTAGCTAGCTAACCAGCTAACATTACGAGGCAGCATAGTTATACTAGCTGGCCTGTTATCGTACTGTGAAAAATTAGACAATTTTGCAGAACAGGACAGATGACAGACGCCAGATAGTGTGAGCTAGCTAGCTAGCTAGCTAGCTAAAAGCAACCTGACGACGGTAACGTTAGCTATGTATGAACTTTTTTCCCCGTCTCTTGCTCAGTGGTAGCCATGGCGACGTCTATCCCTCGCTGGCAAGTCAGCAACTGAAATCCCTCGCTCAGAAGGGCTAGTTTCATACCCACTACCCTTCGTTATGCCCCCTACCCCTACACGCAAAAAGGAATTGGGACACCACTACCCCTCGCGGGAACGCACAAATGTAGGGGAATGGGGGCTTTTTTTTTTTTGACTGTCCAAAAGGTGTTTGCTTAAAACAAATTTAATTTCTGCTAGATTTCTTGTTACTGTTAGTGTCAGCGCTATTACACATCACATAAAAATAACATAAATGTAAGTAAGTAAGTAAATCTTTATTCATATAGCACCATTCACAGCTCGTATTTGTAGTAAACAAATAAATCTTTAAGGTCGGTTTCAAGGTTCCTGGTTTTTGTCTTTTGTTCTAATGAAGTCAAACAATAGCTATTAAAACATCTGTACTGTAAAGGCAGTAATCTTCCTAATCCTGCTGTAAGCCTCTTAACACCACTGTTAGGTGTCACTCAGCAGCATTATAATTTATTAAGTACAAAATCTGTGTGAATAAAAGCTTCACGTCCTCCGGAGAGAGGTTAAAAACATACAGACGATCACACAGCTGTGTAACGTAGCTGATATTCCAACACACAGACAGTTTAAAAAGTGCTGTGTGGATTATCACTGTCAGGGTTAATCCCCATATGTGAAAGTGCACTAATAATCTGGGGATATAATCAATGAGGTCTGGTGAGTTAACAGACGGAGGGAAGCGGTCCCAGTGAGGCTGCGATTAGAGGCGAGGATCGCATGAGAGCCAGAGTTTAATCAGAGTGAATTAGACACGCAGGAGAAAACACTGAGTTTATTCTTCAGACTGCTGCCTGGATACCAACACACACACACACACACACACACACACACACACACACACAAATAGATGATGTTTCACTGACTGAACAAAGTTACACAACTAAACTGTGGAGCTTCACCAGAGAGTATTCAGCTACAGCAGAGAGCTGGGTTCACCACGTGTTAGCTTAGCTTAGCACAAAGACAGGAAGCAGGGAGGAAACTGTTCACACCAGCAAAAATAAAAAGAAATGTTGAAAGCCAATGTGCCAGACAAAGTACAAATTGAATTTCCCCTCGGGGATTAATAAAGTATATAAATTAAAAATTAAATTAAAAAATTAAAAATTAAAAAATCAGTATCATCATATCATCTGTGTTCAGCTGCAGAAGCACCACAAAACCACTGCCTACGATCTGCAGTGATAGTGTCTGATCTTTTTCCGTGAACAACTCTGTCAGGAAATCACACTAATTATCTACTATGAACAAGATGTAAAATATTAGATATGATATAATGTACTTGATTATTACCCCATGCTATCTAAACAGAAAACGAGACACAGCACAATCACTTGCTGACCAGTGCTGACAAATGCACCTCTGGTGTAAACTTCTGACGGGAAGCTGCACAGTACCTGACAACGGGTGCACGTCTGTCACATGTCACAACATGTGACTGAATTTTCAGATGGATCATTACAGACCGAATATTTAAGATGTCTCCCATGTTCAAATTCTGTTCACTGGATTTTTGAGGCCAATCTCAGTATATGTCTGCCTAAAATTTTGGTAATGGTCCCTTAAATTGGTGACCCATACAAACCAGGTGGCCCCCTTCCTTGTGGTGCTGTGTGGCCGCAACCCAATCTCATTCTGAAGTCGCTGAAATCTGGCACTTCGGCAGTGACTTGCTGCGTCAGACACTGGCGAAAAGAGCCGTCGTTTAACGTTGGCATGATATGTGGTAGGGATGCTGCGATACAACTTTTTCACTTTCGACCCGATACCGATCCGATACCAGCGCATATTTCTATCTCTCTGTTCTGACCAATAGGTTCACTTTTTTTAGTATTTATTTTGTAATGTGGAATAATAGAAAAGGCTTGATCAAGTGCTATTACTCAAAATGAGAATAACATAGTTCCCGAGATGAATAGTCCACAACAGTAGGTTATTATGACAAAACTTGAGCCATTAATTAGATATTTAAATTGTTACACGTTTATACGTTTAATACACGTTTTGCATTCGGCTGTTCCGTCTTTTTCGCTTTTCAGAAGGAAGTACTGCCACACCGCTGACATTTTTTTCAACTATCCACGCTGTTTTTCACCCGGTTGTTGTTATCACGTGACCTCCCCCTCCCGTTCTCCTCTCTTCTTCATGTGTTACAATGAAGTGCTGGATGGAAAAGCTGGAGCGGATTTGTGGAATGGAGTGCTAGTATCGCAGTGCTAGTATCGCACTTTTCCCCTGCAGTGCAATCCGATCCACGTTTTTTGGCTGGATCGCAGCATATTTTCGATCCGCAAGCAGCATCCCTAATATGTGGCTGGTCGCCATAGTAGTTTAACAGCGCTCGGCGGCAGCGGCGGGGGAAACGCAGCAGATCAGGAACGAAAGTTAAGGCAGCAGAAGTCCGAATAGGGCGGACAGGAGGGGTGGTGGATGGGTCCATCAAACAGCCACCTTCACCTGAGAAAACGGTGTTCGTGTTCTGTAAGTTCATAAAGCCAAACCCTGTTGGTTTTTCCTAAACCTAACCAAGGGTCAATTTGCTGCGTTGTATTGACGTAGTGCTTTTATTTTGAAAGAAGACAATGCATGTAACAGGCTGAAGTTGACACGGCGTCCCAGAACGTCAACAACCAACACACCCAGGGCACCTTGCACGTCGTATGTGAATGAGGAAAGTCCATGACCCTTTACCTTATGTCTAGGATTTGAGTATTGTGGCACTGCATTATGGAGTCCAAGGAGCTTTTTTTTTTTTATTGGTCAGGCTCAACTATATTTAACACGCAAACAATAATAGGGCTCTCAATATTCATCTCAGTATTCGTCAAACAGAACGTCTCCAAGCTGAAATGAAGCTCTGAGATGTCAGAGAAGTGTGAAGTGAACTCTGATCTCATAAAACTGAGTGAACTGTTTCTGTTTTTACGTCCACGACACCTCTGAGGACATGAAAATAAAGTTCTGTTGACGCTGCAGTTTTTCCACCTTCACTGACAACCTCCTCAGCACAAACAGCCTTAATGAATGAAAACAGGGAGATAATTAAGGAATAATGCTGCTGATGAGCCCCCATCCCTCCACCCTCCACCCTCCTCTGGCATTTAATCAAAGTAAACTAAGAGGACTGAGTGGCGGCCTGTTGACAGCAGCTCCCTCCTTCCAAACAGAAAACAAAAAGCCTTCATCAGGGAGCCCACCAGTGACAATGGCTGCTTATCCAACCTCCCACTGCCTTGTCCTCCACTTCCACCACCTCCACCACAGTGATAAAACAAGGACCTGAGTCACCAGTAGAGAGATGACAGGAGACAGACATTTAAAACATCCTGCACAGGAAGCCATGAGCTAATCAATAACTTCTCTTAACTGATCGACATTTAAGACATCATCACAGCCGCTCCGATCAGTCAGGGTCCAGATCAGACGGATCGTCATTACAGATGACTCGGGGGGGCTGAGGCGGTACACAGAGCCTCGTTTCTACCAAACACTTCTAATACAGTTCCCTTAGAATCCATACGTAACCTGTACGGACACGTACCTAACACCTCATCTCCACATAGCTCTGTGTAAGTATGTGCGTCAACCAAAAGTCCATTCTTTCCTACGAGACCCATTGTGATCTCTGTGTGATGATTTCTTCTTGACCAATTAACAAACAGCATTGTTTCTAGCTCCACCTTTTGGTGTTGGATCAGTGTGCTATGAAGTCTCAGTTTGGTTTGGTTCGGTTTGGTTCTGTGTGAGTTTGGTACAGCGGAAAGGAACCCACAATGCTTAATACCCATAAAACTTTATTAGTAGCCCAGGCTTTCATTTCTTTTACACAAACCTAATGCTCAGCAAAGATCAGGAAATACAAACTAGTGTCCACACTACTCCAGTGTTTGGAATCCTTAAAATGGAGACCTCTGAAAACGCTGCTGACCCTTGAAAACTCTGAGTTGTATTTAGTCTGGACGGGCGGAAACGGAGACTTTTGAAAATGATGAAGCAGACACATGTTCGCTTCCCGATCGGTTCCTATTAGTCAGTGTGTCAAGTTAAAACATTATAGGTAGGTCTACATACCTTTTGTGATTTTAATTTTTCCTGTGTGGGTAATATTAGTCCTTCCCCATTGCTGTATCCTCCCACAGCGATGGACACTAACTGGGTTTCCATCCAAATGTATCGCAGATTTTAAGCGAATTTTGTGAAAATGTGCAAAAGAAAATGTGAATTTATGCACGTTTCCATTCATTATTGTTTTGCAAGTATTGGGATTCAACAGGTCGAGCAGTAGGTGGCGCTTCTTGTGAAAAATAAAAATAAAAACACCCGTAGAAGAAGAGGGCGCCGTGAGATGATGTCATTGAGAGTGCCTCATGTCCACAACTGATGTAAACAACTACCGGCACATCCATGACTACGACGAGATGGAGAGATTCTCTGGGAACTTCTTGGCTATTGCGAGAGCTCTCATCACACTCACATCAGCGCTGTCAGCGTAGCCTACATAATGCCGTGATGTCTGTGTTGGTACACCAGGCAGCGCACATGATGCAGCAGTATTCAACACATCCAGTCTATTCAGGTAAGTTGTGAAATACACTTACCTGACACTGGAGTAATTACCTCTCTCTAAGTTCACACAGGTGTGTGTGTGAAGTAGAAGTAGGATCCAGTAGCCTACGTCATCGTTTATTCGCTAAATCTGTTTCCATTGCCGCAAAGTCGCATTTTCCTAATATCAATACGCTGACTTTTCCGCCCCCTCCAAGCGTAAAAACTTTTTTGCAATATTTCGGCCTTTTTTTGAATTTCTGGTGTTTCCATTCAAGTTTTTTTTCGCAATTGTAGCAAATGCGAATAAAAATAGGTGGATGCTACGATACCATTCCGCCATATTTGCTTTGCATCAACTCCTGTTTTTTGTCGCCTTGACCACCTTATACTCAACAGTTCCACCTCACTGTCGGTCTAAGCCAGGGGTCAGCAACCTTTACTATCAAAAGAGCCAATTTTGACCAACAACAATAATAATAATAATAAAAATCTGTCAGGAGCTGCAAAACATATTTGAGCCTTACAAGGAAGGTAACGCATCCTATCAACCTATCAACTTTGCTTTTAGGCCAAAATGAGAATCATGCAGTACCTATGTTTTAACACAAGGTGGCTACTCTTAACTTTGCAGCGTTGGCGCTGCACCAAACAAATCTGTCCACCCTCTCTTAAATTCTCTACATTCCTCTGGGACTTTTACTTTTACGGATTAGGAATCCATAGCTAGCTTAGCTAAGAAGACTCAAGACTTTCCACCGCTAATGAGGTTCGGCAAAATTCAGAGGAAACACTGCCAGGCCGTTGACGTATGACGCACACACAAAGGTTTTAATTTTTTATTCTATTTATAGGTTACACATTTTTACAGCAGGAGAATGTGAGAATTTCTTTAGGTCTACAACAATGATAAATAAAAAAAATGAGCTACTGGAGAGGGGCTAAAGAGCCGCAGGTTGCCTACCCCTGGTCTAAGCAAAGAAATCTCAGGTCTTACTTTTCGCCATCTACAGTTTTTTCTGTAGCTAAGCAACCACACTGCAAAGTCGCACGTGCATGCCCAGTGTAAATGCTGATGTCATATGCATTTTCAGGCGTGCAAATAGAAATGGAGATTACTTCTGAGGGGGGAAACCTGCAGGCCTGTCCTCCAGCTCCGGCGTTCCATTTGCGCTCACCATAGTGTGACTGACTTGCACGCCAATCACCACATGTTGCTAACAGCGTACAGCTCAAAGTGTCTGGCTCAAGCTCACTCTTGTGAACTTTGGTTCTACATTTCATGCATCACTTCACATCCTGTGTGTTCTGTGTGCAGCTGCGTGCACTCTACCATGATGGTCCGACAGTCAGAGCTGCACTAATGACTCAGTCACATCAGTGATGATGAAATGTTTTAGGTCCAAACAGTATTTCGGAGACGACAGTGAGTTTGAGCGACTGGTTATGAAACAACAAAAACAACAGCTGCAGTATCAGAGAGTCACAGTGGCTCATCACTCAGCTTATCTTGGAGCACGTTGGTATGAAGTTCTGGTCTGTTGAACACACTGAGTTTAAGCCTGTTATCTCTCAGCTTCAGGTTTTGGCAGCTTCAGTAGAAACTGTGTTTTCTTCTGATCTCAGAAACAGGAAGAAGCTTGGAGCGGATCATCCTCATCTGCTTTCACATGCTGGATTTGGTGCTTTTCCTTTCCCTCTCTTGTCCTTGGGTACATAAAGTGTCCAGTCTTTGGTGTATTCTCCCTTAATGACCTGTTTGGGCTCATTATCCCGCCTGGCAAACACAGAAAGGAATCAAGGTCTCCAACATGGCACCACACCAGAGAGCTGGCAGCTGCTTTGCTCTCCGTTAGCAACATTATCCATGAAGCTCTGAACGAGACGAGGATCGGCTACATGTTGGAATCATGATTTTTTGTCAACATCCAGATGACAAAGTGATGATGCTCGACAAGGTGTCTGTAGAGTCTATTATTTTCTATATGAACATCATCTACAGTTAATAAAACAAGCAGAGACTTTGTGTTTAAATCCTTCATTTTTTACAGTGTGCTGGAAGCCAATTTAACCTGTTAGTTACCTGCTAACTGAGTAGAAACTCAGCAGTTATCAACTGTTGAAGTTCCTCCCACACAGCTCTTTAATTTGTCCCCTGTTCACTCGACCGATGGTGTTTTAACTGATTATGTATTTAACAATAAAATGCATTGGGACCTCACGGTATGGACGCCCATTTCTGACAGTGTGAAGGAAAAAAAAGATCCTGTAAACTCGTTAAAATGAGAAACTCAAAATATCGACTTAATATCTCAAAAAGTGAGAAATTAAACTAACTCAGTTTTTGATAAAGTCTGTCATTATTTTAAGATACCAAGTTTTGTTTTTTGTTTTTTTGTTAGATAAGATAGTCATTATTTTGAGAAAGCTTCTCACGCTTTCGCACAAATTTCCCCTGCTGAAAATGTGGCCCATCAACATTTTCTGGTTGAAAAATCCGGCCCAGTTGAATTTGTAACTGAAAAGCTCTGTATTAGACCATTCTAGAAAGTTTGTCCTTATTTTGAGATACAATTTCATTTGAGAAAGCTTCTCGTGATTTTTGCAAAATTTTCTCTTTGAGAAACTACGCCATTTTTTTTGCTTAATTTTCTTGTTGCTTTTTTGTTAAACTTGTAAAAAGTTTCTCATTATTTTGAGATACTTAATCATTTTTTTTAGAAAGTTTGTCATCATTTTGAGATATTTTGTCATTATTTCTAAAAACTTTCTCACTGTTTTGAGACATTACATTTTTTTTTTTAAAAAGTTTGTTATTTCTGTAAAATTTTCTCATTATTTTCAGAAGCTAAGTCATTTTTTGAGAAGGCTTCTCACTCTGTTGAGACAGTTTCTCATTACTATTGAGATATTAGACCATTATTTCTGAAAGGTTTCTCATTGTTGCAAACTTTTCTCTTTATTTTGAGATGCTGAGTCATATTTTGAGAAAGTTTCTCATTTGTAAAGTTTCTCGTTATTTTAAGATACCAAGTTTTTTGTGTTTTTTTAGATAATTAGTCATTATTTTGAGAAAGCTTCTCACGCTTTCGCAAAAATTTCCCCTGCTGAAAATGTGGCCCATCAACATTTTCTGGTTGAAAAAACGGCCCTGTTGAATTTGTAACTGAAAAGCTCTGTATTAGACCATTATTTCTAGAAAGTTTTTCATTATTTTGAGATACAAATTCATTTGAGAAAGCTTCTCGTTATTTTTGCAAAATTTTCTCTTCATTTTGAGAAACTACGCCATTGTTTTTTTTTGCTTAATTTTCTCGTTACCTTTTTGTAAAACTTGTAAAAAGTTTCTCATTATTTTGAGATACTTAATTAATATTTTTTAGAAAGTTTGTCATTTTGAGATATTTTGTCATTATTTCTAAAAACTTTCACATTATTTTGAGACATTACATAATTTTCAAAAGAAATTTCTTGTTATTTCTGTAAAATTTTCTCATTATTTTCAGAAGCAAAGTCATTTTTTGAGAAGGCTTCTCACATTTTTGAATACGTTTCTCATTATTTTGAGATATTAGACCATTATTTCTTAAAGGTTTCTCATTTTTGCAAAAATGTTCTCTTTATTTTCTCAACATTTAAAGTTATGAAGTCGTTTTTTGAGAAAGTTTGTCATTTTTTTGCAAAGTTTCTCATTGCCTAATCAAGTGAGTGGTAACAAAGAATGAAACATTATTTTTTCTGGAGCTGATGATCTGTCTTTGATGAAAGAGTTGCACATGAGCAGTACTGATAAAGCACTTGCGAGAAAATGTGGTAGGTAAAGTCAAAGTTTATGAGCTGAAACAGAAGCGAGATGTGTTCAGGGGTAAGGAGAAGGTGTCCTTGTTCTGATTCACATACTTTAAGATTAAACCTGACAATTAACTTTAGTCTTTGGTTTTATTTGATAACTGCTAATAAATAAAACTATTTGTATCGGGATGATCTGGTGACCTGTCCACGATGTAGCTGAATGAATTTGTATTGGGGCAAGTAAAAGCTGACTATGAGGAAGTAGATTTCGAGCCCACTTAACCAACTGGGCATTTAAAAAAAAAAAACCTGAAACAGGAATAAAAACGGCGTTTGTTCTCTAATTCTGCAGCCCACATATCTGCAGCATTCAGGGGAAAATTTGAGGGTAGGAATTTATGATTCATGTGAACAAGTTATCATAGAAAAACACCTCCACACAGATTAACGTTCTTATCTCTGAGCCTGACTCTTCACCGGAAGGTCCCGTGTCTCTGTTAGATTTAACCAGCTGCTCTCAGTGTTTGGATTTATTATGTTAATGATGTCATTATCAGATGGTTGGAGTCGGAGGTTCGATCCCCGGGTGGTGGATGAGTTTAACCCTCTGGTCGCCTGAGAGCATTAATGAGCTCACATGGTGGTAAGACAGTCATTGTCACACTAATCACAACAGCAGCAGCATCACAAATCACACACACACACTCCTCATTGTGGTTTTACGAGCATCAACTGCTGCTGTCACATGTCACAGATAACAAAAACACAGCGTGAACACTTCCTGTTGTGTCCGTATGAACTGCAGCAGATCGCACATCGATGAAACCAAACTTTGACCCCAAACCTGACCTCAGATCCAAAGCTAACAGGATTGTCAGTTAGTAAGCTCGTTAGCTCGGTCGCTAACGGGATAATAAGTCTGTTTAAACTCTGACACAGGAGCTTCAATAAATCTGGATGGTGACACGCGGCTATTAATCTACGAGAGCGTCCTCCATGTTGGACTCTCCGGCTCTCCGTCCACTCACAGCTCCTTCAGATAAAACTGAACAGACCAAAGAAAGAATTTAATAACATGCTGTCAGTTTATCTACTAGTAAGAAATCTGGATTTGTAAAAACTCTGGTGCTGAAACATCTCTCCAGATGTTTTACATCACCATAAACTGAACATATTTGGGTTTTAAACTGCTCATTGGACGAACAAAAAACAAGTGAAGACATGACCTTGGCCTCTGACGGACATTTTCAGACATTTACCAGGTGTACAGCTCTGCAGGTGTCGTTTAATTCATTACTGTCTGGGCTCAATTAATCAAGAAAATAAACTCATACGATATTTCCACACGCTATCTGGTACGTTGTCACCAGTGGCGTAAGGTAGTTACGACGGGCCCAATAGTGCACGCTATCGTGCACATATCGTCCTGTCACACTGGATAACATTAGCACACATATTAGCAGTTAGAACACAAATTCTTAATTTAAAATACCAATTTTTATAGTTTATTATAGTTTATTTGGAATAAACACATAATTTTGTTGAAGATGTTGCAAACTGTTTTACAAAACAAATTTAAAAATAAAAATGATGGAGATGGATTTGCCTTTTTCAGGGGCATATGTAGCAAATAGCACTGTTCTTAATTTAATAAGAGCTCTTGGTGGCAATCACTCATAAGGGCTCGTTCTCCACACAGCACATAGTTGGAGGGCCCCCTCTCTCCATGGGCCCCTCCACCTCACGGGCCCCAGTGCAGTTTATATTCACGCCCCTGATTGTAACAATATGTGACATCAGTTTGTCTGAAACCTCAGTATGAAACCTGCAGCGCATACTAGGGATGTCCCGATCCAGCTTTTTCACTTCCGATCCGATACCGATATTACAGCCTTGAGTTTTGGCCGATACCGATCCAAGCGCGTATTATACATATTCACTTATTTTGTTGTCAGTCATGTTAGAAAAGGTTTGATCAAGCAAAGAACAACTACTTAATCAGGTTAGTTAGAATGATCCACAACAGTTGGTATGAGAAACTGACCTGCTTATTGTTAACAGGGTTAAATAAACAAACTTTAAACTTGAACATTAACATTAAATAAAAAATATAGCTGGTTTGCTTTGGCTGCTTTGGCCCTTTAATAAATAGAAAATAAATCAACACAAGAAATCTTTAAAATGTCTAACATTGAAATTAAAATAGCAGCAAGACTCCACACACTTGTGCTTTGGCCCCCTAATAAATAAAAAATACATAGATTAACACCACAAGACACTGTTTGCATTTAACAAACAATGCAGCCTTTCCTTTTCAGTTATTTTAGTAGTGTTTTTGTAGTCCATCCATGGCTCCAGTTTCACTAACTGTGCCCAAAACAATGCCATCAGTGCTCTTTACTTAAACAGTAAGAGTGTAAACCAAATAAAAATATCACTCTCAAAAAACCAGAGCAGAAAACAAATAGTTAACTAAATTGACCGCTACTCTTCCTACCCTCTGTGTGTCTGCCGTCTGCATGCTGGCCTGGTGGATTGATAGTAAGAGCTGGAGCGGATCACTGGAATGGACTGCTTGAATTGCGGAGCGCTGGGCTGGCCGGTTCATGGATCGGCATTTTTCCATGCAGTCCGATCCGATGCCGATGCCCGTTTTTTGCTAATATCGGCGGCCGATTCGGATCAGGACATCCCTAGCGCATATAGTTTCTAGTGAAATATTACAGTATACAAAGACTGGACACTACGACGGCATAAATATCCCACAATGCAATGTGGTAATGACCACAACATTCATCACAGACAAAGGCAGACAACGACCAAGACAACTCTGTAACGTCAGTAATGCTTAAATTCAACCTTAACTACACGATTTTGCTTTCCTGTTGATCAGTGTAAGATATTTGTAAAATTATTTTTTAAGTACCAGTAGAGCTGAGGTTAGCATGGGTTACCATGGTTACTAGAGCTGGGTTTCAGTACTCAACCTAAAGGGGGCGATCACACAGAAATGAGACGCTGGAGACGCGGACGCTTCAAAGATGCTTGAAACGCTGGAAGCTACTGCCGTCTGACGCTCAAAAAGTTGAAAATATTTTAACTTTTCAGCGTCTACGCGCGTCTAAAAAGAAGCGTCTACAAAAACGCGCGTCTAAAAAGACGCCGGAAAAACGGCCGTCTAAAAAGACACTTGAACGCCAGTCAGACGCGCTGTATCATAGGAAAACAATGGTTTTACTGGCGTCGCGTTTCTGGCGTGTGATCGCTCCCTAAGGTATCAACAGAAATAACCCAGTGTCAAGAAATATCAAATAAGGGTGTGCCATATCATCTCGTTTACGAAAATTCATATCGTGATGCTCACGATAATTGGACTTGTTGACATATTGATGTCTTAAGTACTATTCAGACGGGATTAGTTTTACATAGGGATGTGGACTAATGTCAGTTTACCACAGCATGTCTGTAATGTGGTCTCCCACGTAGGGCTTTACGATTAGAAGAATGTTCGCTATCACGACTGCCGACAACACCAAGTGCTTCTTCAAGCTCCTCCATCATCGGAAAAACGCAGGGAAATGGTTGTAAACAGGACGTGACAAAATATTTGCATACGTTTCTACAGAGGATCGCGTTCGCGCGGGATTATTATTACCCGAGGTATTTTCTCCGGACCGTTTTACAGAAGGTAAAAGTCGCCGCAATTTTTACTGACATTATCCGTAATGATTACAGACATGGCGCGTTCAGACGGGACAAAAATCCCTGGTAATAATTACTTAACCCCACGTCTCCACGTTAAACTAATCCCGTCCGAATAGGGCTGTACCGTTACCCACGGCAACAACGAGCATGGCTGAAAATGAAATTATTTCCGACCCTGCGGTGGTTCCAAAAAGAGGAGCAGCTTCAGTAGTGTGGAATAAACTGTGGCGTCCTGAATGTTTCATGAGGCAGCAGCACAGCGTCTCTCCCTCTCCTCTCTCGCCGTGTCGCCAGTGATTTTGTCATAAACATTTGGTAATGCAAACCTACGTGTAAAACCTCCATATATGTGACTGTGTGATAGTTGTGGTATCATAACAGCCTGTCACAGGTTACAGCGTGATGATTAGAGGAGAAATGGCAGAGCATAAAGGTCCAGGTGGGAAAACAACTCATTTAGGATCAGGTTCGTCCCCAAAGAAATCCAGAGCATCAAATACTTCATTTTGTGCCTTTACTGCATCAATCTACGGTGGAAACGTCACAGCACTTCCTGCTTCTACTGTTACAGTAGCTTCTTCCTGTTTCATAGCAGACCAGTTACAGGTGCTTTGAGGACACATACAGACACCACCTACTTTACTGAAGGAACTGCTGCATCAGTGAGTCACGTTCTGGCACTCTGTCATCGAAAGACTTTCATGTTTTTATTGGAGGGTGCAAATGCTTCAAATGATCTGAAGTCTGAGGGGGGCGTGTCCCCTGAGTCCCCCCAGGATCAACGCCTGTGCTGCTCCTGGTTTCATTTAAATCAGTGTCAATAATGTCACACATATTTGTGTATATATACTTCCTGTTTAGGCATATAAATGATTTTTATGACTGGGAACTTGTAATGTGAACCTTTGCACATTCCTGCACACAACTGCTCAGATTTTCTGTCTTTTTTCAACATATATGCTTAAAAAAAATCATAAGCTGTTTTAAGTTTTCAAGCTTCCTTTAGTAACTTATTTTTATGTCTGTCTTCTACTGATTATTTTGTTTATTTGCTACTTATGTTAAAAATAAACTGCTGAACTAACTCATATTTTTATCGTCAATTTTTGCTATTTTATCCACGTTTCCTGTCTGTTTTTGCTTATTTATCTTTTATTTCTCCTCCTATGTTTATTCTTTATTTTATTATTTTACATATGTATATTTTTTCCACAGTGTATTTATTTTACATTATCAATATTTTTTATTTATTTTGTAACAACTATTATTAGTCACGTTTTTTTGTCTGTCTCCTACTGTATGATTATTTTGTTTATTTGCCACTTACATGTTCAAAATAAAATACAAAGCTAACTAACTCATTTTTTTATTGTCAATTTTTCCTATTTTTTCCGTGTTTCCTGTCTGTTTTCTTTTTATTTATCTTTTATTTTCTCTTCCTGTGTTTATTTCTTTGCACCAAACAGAGACCAATACCTTAAATTTGAAAATTTACTTGGCAGTAAACCTGATTCTGATCATAATAAAAGACTGAGAGTGGGTCACTGCAAATATTAATATAAATATTATTAGTTAATGACATGAAGCAGCAGAGACAGAGACTGCTACTAACTCGTATTTTTATTGTCAATTTTTCCTATTTTATCCGTGTTTTCTGTCTGTTTTTGCTCATTTATCTTTTATTTTCTCTTCCTGTGTTTATTTCTTTGCACCAAACAGAGACAAATTCCTTAAATATGAAACCTACTTGGCAGTAAATCTGATTCTGATCATACTGAAAGACTGACACAGAGCCCTCAGCAACACACAACCACAATTACCTCCTAAAAACACCACAAATATTAATATAAATATTATTAGCTAATGATATGAGGCAGCAGAGACACCGGCACCAACTCCTGCAGCAGATGTGGATGTGAAACCATGTTGTTCAGACAGATGAGGTTTCTCTGGTGTGTGTGTGTGTGTGTGTGTGTGTGTGTGTGTGTGTGTGATCCTCAGTGATGCTGACAGACATGCAGGACTCAGTGAGGCTGCAGCCGACTGACCCACTTTCTGCAGGACAAAACGAGCTGCTGGCTGCCTCACTAACCGACCTGCGGTGCCACAACGCGTCCGTCTCACCGACACATCCACCGACACACACTCCAGCCATCACTAATCACCTCTTACACAACTTCTCCATTAACCCAGATCCATTTTATCTGCTGTGTTTTCCACAACACAAAGCCGCACACACAGACTGGAGCTGCTGCTGCTCATCCAGACAGGCGGCCACAATCACTCCACATTCAGCCCAAATAAAGGCGTCCTTACCGGGGTAAAGCAGAGCAGCCCCAGCGTCAGAAGCAGCGGGGAAAGCAGCATGGTGTCTCCGTGTCAAACAGCGTCTCTGTGCTCCGGGTTTGTCCTCTCAGTCTGCTGCGCATCCAAACAATGGCGATTTTTCTGCTGCATCGGAGCGCGGTGCTCCCGCTCCGCGCACGGATTCAGTTTGCGCTTCGTTGCCGCTCCGCAGCTCCTAACTGCACGCCATCACCTTCATCAGCCTCTTCGTCACTGTCGTTATTATCATCACCTGTAGTGCGTTTCGCAGCTCGAACCCGGACCTGCGGTGGTTGAGAGGAATCAGGCCGGGCTCCGGCGTCCACGCCGCGGCCTGGAGACGAGCAGGAGGTCGGTGTCGGTCAGCGGTGATGAAGCTGCTGCTGCTGCTGCTGCTGCTGCGCGGCGTCGCCCCGCCCTGCGCTCCGGAGGCTGCATGGAGACACACACGGGTCCTCCCCCTCCTCCTCATCATCATCATCTTCATCCTCTCCAGCATTACAGCATGCACTCACTGGGAAACAGCACGAGACATTAGAAGACACCGAGAAACACCTTTTATAACCAACAGACTGAAGAGTGTCTGAATATATTTACTTTAATACTGAATTTAATAACCTACAAATATGAGATACTTATACTTTAAATGAGTATTTACATTTTCTGCCACTTGATATTTCTACTCCTCAACACCTCAGAGGGAAATGTTACAGTTCTGACACATTCTCACTCCCAACGCGTCAAATATTGACGCTTGGTCACTCAACAGCCATTTTATTAGGTACACCTGTTCAACTGCTCCTTAACGCATCACGTGGCAGCAGCTCAATGCATTTAGTCATGTAGACATGCTGAAGTTCAAACTGAGCATCATTAGTCATGTAGACATGCTGAAGTTCAAACTGAGCATCAGGATGATGAAGAAAGGTGATTTAAGTGACTTTGAACGTGGCATGGTTGTTGGTGCCAGACGGGCTGGTCTGAGTATTCACTGAGACGTTCAGCACAACCATCTCTAGGGTTTACAGAGGATGGTCCCAAAAAGAGAAAATATCCAGTGAGCCAAAATGCCTTGTTGATGCCAGAGGTCAGAGGAGAATGGCCAGACTGGTTCAAGATGATAGAAAGGCAACAGGAAGTCAAATAAGCACTGGTTCCAACCAAGGTGTGCAGAAGACCATCTCTGAAGCAACAACACCTTGTCCAACCTTGAAGCAGATGGGCTACAGCAGCAGAAGACCACACCAGGTGCCACTCCTGTCAGCTAACAACAGGAAACTGAGGCTACAATTCACACGGGTTTTCTCACCAAAACTGGACAATAGAAGATTGGAAAAACCACATTCAGATGGAAGCATGGATCCATCCTGCCTTGTATCAGCGGTTCAGGCTGCTGCTGCTGGTGTAATGGTGTGGGGGAGATTTTCTTAGTACCAACTGAGGAATGTTTCCAGCACCTTGAATCTGTGACACCAAGAATTAAAAAGGGGGTCCCACCTGGTACCAGCAAGGTGTACCTAATAAAGTGGCCGGTGAATCTATGTCCTCAAAAAGGTTTTTCTTTCTCTTTTCATTTTTTTAAATGGTCAGTGCTATCCAAAATAAAATGATATGCTTTTTCTACATAAGCTACATTTTTATCAGACATGCAGTGATGATTGTTGGATAATGATTATATCTTTGTGTTTGACGTCATATTATTTGTAACACTGATTCTCTGTAATATGTAATATGATCATTTACAGACACTGACTGTTATCCTGTCACTCCCACACATACAGTTCATTTAATTTTGATTAAATCTTTTACATTTTTATCAGTGTAATTGTCTGATTTTATTTCATTATGGTCCCGATTTGTGTGTGTGTTTGTGTGTGTTTGTGTTCCTGATTGAACCATGTAAAGCGCTTTGTAACTTTGTTTTAATGTATAAAGTTTATCACAATTTTTATTTTCAAAGCGGAGTTTTTTATATTTAATATTTAATTTCATGTCTTCACTGGTTTGTGTTACTGACTGAAACACTCCTCTGCTGCTCTCTGTCTGTCTTCACCTCTCTCATCAGACCTGAGTGACGTCATGTGTTCATGTTTAAACTGTTTGTTCAGGTTATTCATGACGTCAGTCTGCCCCCTGCCGGCTGGAGCTGTGAACACACGGCAGAACGCCCCCTGCAGGTGAAACCACTCATGACACCTGCAGAGGAAACAATCCAAACTCCAGCTCTTACATGTGTTATATTTCATTTTTAGATTTTAACTTCTGCACTGTTTCATGACTCCGATTCTCCCTTTTACTTGTAAGATTTTTTTTTATATTTAATGAGAACTGTTGGAGGAAGCTTGAGGTCAGTGACTGCTTCTCCAAAGCTGCTGTGCATGTGCTTATAAATAACTTAATCATAAATCTTTCTGCACAGTTTTATTACTTCTAATTCCCAACATATCTGCTCTGCACTCTGTGTGATGCACTGCTGAGCTGCAGTTAACATTTACTTCTATCACTGATTAATCTGCAGACTATTTTTCTCAATTATTCAACTGTTTGTTTCATAAAACTGTCATCAGATGTTTTGTTTTGTCCGACCAACATTTTAAAACACAAATATTTTCAGTTTACTGAAATCTGACACATGATAATTTAATAAATTATGATAAATTATCATATATCAAGGTTACTAATAAAAATATGAACCCTTTTAAACCTGGACTGACACACGTTTTCTTGTGCTGCGTTCAGATGCCTCTCACAAGCGCTTAAACTTTAAAATAATAACTCACAACTTCAAACAACTAAAATATGTGTTAACAGCTTTTCAAATCTAAATCTAACAGTATGTGTTGATAACACTTGTACTGCTATATTCATCTTTATTCTAAAATATATCTTTTAATTGACATCTCGGCCCTTTAAAGATGAGTCCCAGATTTTGTCAACTACAATAACATCATTTAATCAGGCATAAAAGATGTCAGCTGCCTCACAAGGACTCCTGTCTCATTTCCTGGTTTCCAAAAGGGCAGGAATGTACTGTAATATTTTTTGATAAATTATTATATTGCTCTCTGTTTTTGTGCAGTTTACTTATTTTATGTAATTTCATGTACCATACACACATATACACACACACTGATGACATGTCCTGATGCTTCCTGTTTGCACTCTGTCCCTCTGCTGCTGCAATGTTGCAAATTTCTCCACTGTGGGACGTCTCGTCTCGCCTCGTCTCGTCTCGCCTCGTCTCGTCTTATCTTGTCTTATCTTGTCTCGTCTTATCTTGTCTTATTTCGTCTCATCTTATCTCGTCTCGTCTCATCTTATCTCGTCTTATCTTGTCTCGTCTTATCTTGTCTTATTTCGTCTCATCTTATCTCGTCTCGTCTCATCTTATCTTGTCTTATTTCGTCTCATCTTATCTCGTCTCGTCTCATCTTGTCTTATCTTGTCTTATTTCGTCTAATCTTATCTCGTCTCATCTTGTCTTGTCTTATCTTGTCTCATCTTGTCTTATTTCGTCTCATCTTATCTTGTCTTATCTTGTCTCATCTTATCTTGTCTTGTATTGTCTTATCTTGTCTTATTTCGTCTCATCTTATCTTGTCTCGTCTCATCTCGTCTTATCTTGTCTTATCTCGTCTCATCTTATCTTGTCTTGTCCTGTCTTGTATTGTCTTGTCTTATCTTGTTTTTTCTTGTCTTATCTTGTTCGTCTTATCTTATCTTGTCTCGTTTTATCTTGTCTTGTCTCGTTTTATCTTGTCTTATTTCATCTTGTCTCATCTTATCTTGTCCTGTCTAATCTTATCTCGTCTCGTCTCATCTTGTCTTATCTTGTCTCATCTTGTCTTATTTCGTCTCATCTTATCTCGTCTCGTCTCATCTCATCTCATCTTATCTTATTTCGTCTCCTCTTATCTCGTCTCGTCTCATCTTGTCTTATCTTGTCTCATCTTATCTTATCTTGTCTTGTCCTGTCTTGTATTGTCTTGTCTTATCTTGTCTTATTTCGTCTCATCTTATCTTGTCTTATCTTGTCTCATCTTATCTTGTCTTGTCCTGTCTTGTATTGTCTTATCTTGTCTTATTTCGTCTCATCTTATCTTGTCTCGTCTCATCTCGTCTTATCTTGTCTTATCTCGTCTCATCTTATCTTGTCTTGTCCTGTCTTGTATTGTCTTGTCTTATCTTGTTTTTTCTTGTCTTATCTTGTCTCGTCTTATCTTATCTTGTCTNGTTTCAGTCTCTGGGGTGACAGAGTTCAGTGTGTGTGTTTTTACTATCACAGGTCTTTATAGTCGATTGATTAAAGGACCAGTCTGCAGCATTTTTTTTTTTTTTTTTTTAAAGATATTTTTCCAGGCCCTTTTGCCTTTAATCGACGGGACAGTTGTTGGTGTGACAGGTGCCAAGAGGGAAAGGGGGGGGGCCGACATGCTGCGGCAAGGACAGGGCCCCTGCTCATGGAGCTCCACCAGGTGCGCCAATGGGCCCCCTGTCTGCAGCTTTTTTTTTTTTTTTGAAATGTCTTTTTATTGAGCATTAGCGACATAGAACATAAAAAAGAATCATAGNGACATGCTGCGGCAAGGACAGGACCCCTGCTCATGGAGCTCCACCAGGTGCGCCAATGGGCCCCCTGTCTGCAGCTTTTTAACCACATAAACAACATGTTGACTCACATGAACGCAGACGCTGCTGGGTGGGTGATGAGGTGATGGTTCATGGTGTTTGAGGGGAACTGGTTCCTCCTGTGAGTTTTACTGTCTCCCAGTAGAGTGTTATTAATAGGATACATATGATAAACATGGGACAAATCGTAGGTCACATATCACCCCAGTTCTTGCCTCTTAATCCTGATTTTAAGATTCTTCTAATAACTTTTAAAGCTCAACATGGTTCAGCACTGACTTATATAGTTGAGCCTCTGACTACCTATGCTCCAAGTCCTGACCTGAGATCCTCAAGGCGACCCTCACTAGTCGTCCCTAGATCAAGGCTGGTAACTAAAGCGTTTGTCGAGGCTGGTTAGCACATTACCTGTTTTTAAATCATTGCTTAAAACATATTTTTGTAAGAAAACTTTCCCTTTTATTGTCTGATTTGTAACTTTTGTGTTTTTTTTCCTTTTGTTCTATTTTTGCGTCTGTAAACACAATTTTTTTCAGCTCTTCACAGTTCTTTAAAAATTAAATTGTTATTTCTTGTTTTTATATACTTTGTGAAGCACTTTGTAACCCTGTATAGATAAGAAGAATTGAATTAAATAAGTGCTATACAAATACAAATATTATGTTACTAGTCCATACCCATTGAGTGCACAGTTGCCCACGTACAGTTTCACATGGTGTGTGTTTGGGATACAGGTCATAGGAAATTGCAGATTAAATAGTCAACTGAACCCATTAAGAAGAGCAATGTATTCAGACAGAGTTTTTGTGAAGTTGATAGTATGATTGCTTTATTGAAAGT
>NC_065528.1:31082079-31094230 GCF_006386435.1 Epinephelus moara | reverse complement strand
GCGGGGCATGAGATATGCCCATTCAAATTTGCAATTTCAATGGGTTGCTATAGCGCCCCCTTTGGCCAATTGATGTAATATTGCTTCATTCACATCCTCCCATGACCCTCTACCACTGTGCCAAATTTCACATGGATTGACCAAGTCAGTGAGGAGAAAAACATGGAACAGACATAGTAAAGATAAGATTATCATTATTTTGAGAAAATTGTGCTCGAGTGTTTCCATTGCTGTTACTATATACTTCTACTCCACGACGTCTTGGAGGCAAATATTGTACTTCATACTGCACGACATCTTTTTTCATAACTTTAGTTACTTTGCAGATTAAGCGTGCGTACACTTCCATCAACAACAAAATGAAACCACTGGGTCTTCATATCCTTGGACGTATAGAGCTTTGGTTTGTACAGCCAACATCAGAGCAACTGGCGTGCTTTGCTCGTACCTTCGCCGTCTTTGTTTTACTGGAGCTCACCAATAAAACACCAAACTCAAGGCTCCAAAACAGGAGTCTGCAACCCAGTGGGTGACATCACCGTAACTATGTCCACTATTTATACAGTCTATGATGTCAAAATGATGTCACATGAGATCTTTTGAAGACATTGGATTTTGGTTACTTTACAACAGAACTGAAAACACACAAAATATCAACGTCATCTGTGGTCAGTATCCTGCCTCACACTGATGCTGGCATTAGACGTGCTGACACTGACTTCTGGTCGCCTGACGTCACAGCCTTAACTCAACCAAATATGAACATCTAACAACGCTGGTGGTCAAACAATATAATGTATTCTGAAATGTCCCTTTCTGCATAATCAATATTTTGGATACTTGGAGTATTTTTTGATGCTGATACTTTTGTGTTTTTACTCAAATAAAACATTTAAATGCAGAACTTTTACTATTTTTTACAGTGTGTTTTTGGTACTTCCACCACTGGTCTTCCATGTGTGTGTGTGTGTGTGTGTGTGTGTGTGTGTGTGTGGTTGATCAGGATCACATGACGCTGCAGTAAACAGATTCATGTTTACCAGATGGACACGTGTAAGGTCAGGAGCTGCCAACAGGAAGTTCCTTTTATGGAGGGTGACTCATCAGACGTGTGTGTGTGTGTGTGTGTGTGTGTGTGTGTGTGTGTGTTTGACGTGTTCAAAAATAATTTTAGTTCTTATAATGATAAAAAAAAAATCTGAATTTAGAGCACATGTGGAGGTGAAGACACAGCAGTTATATGTAGGATAGTTATTTATTTACTGCATTTACTAATGTTTATGTTGTGCATTTAATATTAATGGTCGAATAACTAATATCTTTAATTGTTTTTGGAGAATATTAATAACTGTAAAGTTTGTTGTGAGCAGCAGGACGGTGGTCGAGACAAACAGGGATAAAGGAGAGTGAATATTGGACGTATATCGAGTGGACACAAACACACAGACGCCTCATAAATCATCTTGTTGTTCTGCAGCTGCTGGAGGTGGAAATAAGAAGCTCAAGGTAAAGTGTCAGTCACAATTCCACCTTAAACTATAAGTAAACAAGTTTAAGGAATAAACTGAACTAACATCAGACACAATGTGTGTGTATTTTTTTCTCAGTGTAGTTGTTGTTTCCATGTTTACTGTAGTTTGTTGTTGACTGTCTTGACTGTCTTTCTGTCCACTGCTGCTGCTGCTGCTGCTGCAGTGACCCACATCACCCTGTAGGGATCAATCAGGTTTAATATAACCCAGAGTGACTCCACAAACACACACACAAACACACACACACACACACGCTGCCCAATGCTGCTGCAGAGATTTTACCAGGAAGTCAGAGCGATTCTGGGAAGTGAGGCTCAGACGGGATCAGAAAAGAAACAATCTGCAGGAGAAGAAAAAACTAAAAGACGAGTTTGTTTCCATCCTGACGACTGAGGACGAGGAAACAATACCTATATATACATATACACATATATATAAATACATAATATAATCCCAAAACTGTCTGGACAGTGTGTAAAATGTGAATAAATATATACAACTGTGTGACATCATCTTTTCTTTTAACACTCAGTTAGTAATCTGCAAAAGACCTTAAACGTGGACACTCTGCCGCCATGACTGTTGAAATGCCTTATTTCTGATCTTGTTTTAATTGAGTGTAAATGCTTTCAACTACACAGCTACACCTCAACATGTTTATCGTCCTGTATTACTGTGTTTAGCGATCGTATATTGCTGTTAGTGTTTGTTGTGTTGTACGATTTCATTTCTGTTTCGATGGTTCTTTGTTTGCTTATTGATTGTTTTAAATGTCTTTGAAAATGTGGATGTTCCTAAATTTATTTCCCAAGTCTGAAATAGGAAAAGTCTAAAAATGAAAGTGTATATTTTACAAAAGACAATAAAGTTTATCAGTTTGAACATTAAATATCTTTGTACTGTATTCAACTGAACAATTATTGCACTCTTTTTTTATTTACACTTCACACAGCGTCCCAACTTTTTTCGAAGTAGGGTTAGAGAGAGAGAAAGAGAGAGAGAGGATGACATACAGCAGACAGCTGCAGGCTGGAGTTGAACCTGTTGTAAGGACAGTGCCTTTGTTCATGGGACACTCACCATAGCAACTGAACTACCAGGCACCTCTGCTGCACAGCTTTTTGATGAATTATACTGATATTAGCCATGTTTGTTTTTTGTTTTTTTATCATCTGTACAACAGATAGTGTCATGTCGGTGGCGGAGTCCGCCAGTCTCGCCCTGTATACCTTTGTATGTCTTTCTGTCAGTGTTTACTCTTCACTCGCCAATCAGAGCTGGATTAGCTTCATGCTAATGCTAACACCTCAGAACTACCAAAAACTGCAGTTCCTCTAACGGCCACTCAAGGCTGGCTCCGAAATAGAGTCAGTCCCCACAGACCTCCACGTTAAAATGCCCAACTTTACAGCAGAAATGTTTACAGCCTGGTACAAAAACAGTTTTGGTCTCTGTAGCTAATTTCAACATTCACAACTGTATGAGGGGCGGTTTTTATTTTATTTTATTTTTTTTTATTTTAATAACTCACCCGTTTACACTTAATTACGTCTCAAAGTTATGCATATTTGAGGGTGGTATCCAAGCTGGATTATCTTCATATTAATGCTAACATAATTCTTGCTGCCGCTGCCGCTTCACAGTAAAAGATTCAATAGGAGATACACAGTGAAGGGAGGGCTTTTATTGTGAAACAGCCACAGGAAATAGTGTATTTGTCTGCTATGAGCACATAAAGACATGGTCGTTTTCAGCGGATCAGTTTAAAGATGTTGACAGCGACTGACCGGCTTCCTTATTAAACAACTTCAGTTTGTTTGGCTGCACTGTTACAGAAACACCAGCTGCACAACCACTGTTCACTGATGAACTAAGACTGAAATCTGAAGGATTAAAACTTTAACCTGAATTTGATAAACCATCCAGTTAGTTTCCATCACTGAATCTTCTTTCTTTAAAACCGAAACTGTTTTAAGATTATTTAAATAAAAATCGTAAATCTCACCTTTGTGTCGCTCCTCATCAGCTGCAGTAGAAGTGGTGTTCTCTGCTCCCCGACCAGAGGGGGGCAGCGCTGAGGTCAATACTGAAATCACAATGTGGACGACACGTTTATCATTAGACTCTTGACTCGAATCAGGAAAAACACAAAAACATTTAGACTGTTGATGAGTCTAACGACACGATCTAACATCAACGTCCAGTTGGCAGATGTTCTGGAGCTTTCTACTGTATCACATGGTCTTCAACAGGAGATGTTGTACTTTTTACTGTGTACCTTTACTACATCAATCTAAGAATACTTGTGTACCTTTACTACATGAATCTAAGAATACTTGTGTACTTTTACTACATGAATCTAAGAATACTTGTGTACCTTTACTAAACGAATCTAAGAATACTTGTGTACTTTTACTACATGAATCTAAGAATACTTGTGTACCTTTACTACATGAATCTGAGGATACTTGTGTACCTTTACTACATGAATCTGAGGATACTTGTGTACTTTTACTACATGAATCTAAGAATACTTGTGTACTTTTACTACATGAGTCTAAGAATACTTGTGTACCTTTACTACATGAATCTAAGAATACTTGTGTACCTTTACTACATGAATCTGAGAATACTTGTGTACTTTTACTACATGAATCTAAGAATACTTGTGTACTTTTACTAAACGAATCTAAGAATACTTGTGTACCTTTACTACATGAATCTAAGAATACTTGTGTACCTTTACTACATGAATCTAAGAATACTTGTGTACTGTTACTAAACGGATCTAAGAATACTTGTGTACTTTTACTACATGAATCTAAGAATACTTGTGTACCTTTACTACATGAATCTAAGAATACTTGTGTACCTTTATTACATGAATCTGAGAATACTTGTGTACTTTTACTACATGAATCTAAGAATACTTGTGTACCTTTACTACATTAATCTGAGAATACTTGTGTACTTTTACTACATGAATCTAACAATACTTGTGTACTTTTACTAAACGAATCTAAGAATACTTGTGTACCTTTACTACATGAATCTGACAATACTTGTGTACTTTTACTACATGAATCTAAGAATACTTGTGTACCTTTACTACATGAATCTGAGAATACCTGTGTACCTTTACTACATGAATCTAAGAATACTTGTGTACTTTTACTACATGAATCTAAGAATACTTTTGTACCTTTACTACATGAATCTGAGGATACTTGTGTACTTTTACTACATGAATCTGAGAATACTTGTGTACTTTTACTACATGAATCTAAGAATACTTGTGTACTTTTACTCCATGAATCTAAGAATACTTTTGTACTTTTACTACATGAATCTGAGAATACTTGTGTACTTTTACTAAACGAATCTAAGAATACTTGTGTACCTTTACTACATGAATCTGAGAATACTTTTGTACTTTTACTACATGAATCTGAGGATACTTGTGTACTTTAACTACATGAATCTGAGGATACTTGTGTACTTTTACTACATGAATCTGAGGATACTTGTGTACTTTAACTACATGAATCTGAGGATACTTTTGTACTTTTACTACATGAATCTGAGGATACTTGTGTACTTTTACCACTGATACGTTTTGTCAGAGCAGTGAAACAATGAGACGTTTCTGCAGGCGTCTCCCTCCGTCGGCAGCAGCCTTTAAATATTTGTCGAGTTTCCTGGAAGCAGCGAGGATATAAAGCTCAGTGTTCACAGTTTTCTCAGAAACTCACATGAGGACGTTCTCGCTGCTGCTCCCAGTCACGCTCACAACTTTGACTTTTCTTTATCTGCATCTTAATTACGATGGTATTAAACTTTTATTAACTGTTATTAATTAACTTTAAGTCTTTATTAAGGGAAAAAGCTGTGGGAAAAGTTTCTTTGAGCATTACCTGCACAAAAAGAGATTTATACCATTTTTATAACATTTAGGAATTATTGATTTATTCAGTTTAAGTTCAGTTAACACATTAAAAAACAAGAGGATAAACTTTCAAATTAAGGCATCTTAAAATGAGTCACAGTCTGGATTTACCTGATTACAGCTGTTGATTATGCCTTCACAATTTCAGCTCATATACAACTGAATACAAATCACATTGAAAGCTCTTTATAATCAGAAATTTTGTTCAAAATTAGTTAACAATATTTCTTGTATCATTAACAGATGAGAGATAAACGAATAAAAGTATAATTAATGTTCAGACAATTTAACTTCTTTCTTTAAATCTAACATCCCTGCTTTTTGTCTCAATTCAGATTTTAATCTCAAACATGTGACTTAACTTTCAAAGTTTGGACTTTTATCTCACGTTCCTGTCTTTATTTTTAAAATTTGATTTTTTATTTTTTTTTCATCTGAAATTTCTGACTTTATCTAAAATTGAATCTCAAATGCCTGACTTTGTTTTCAAAATTTGGATTTTTATTGTTAAATTTCTGATTTTATCAAAAATTCAAATTTTTAATACCAGATTCCTGAATTCACTCTCAAAGTTTGGACGTTAAATCTAGGTTTACTGAATTTAATATCAAAATTCCTTTTTTTTTTTTTTTTTTTTTTTTTTTAATCTTATGTTCTGTTGTCTCAAAAATTAACATTTTAAATATCAATTTCCTGACTTTATTTTCAAAATTCCGATTTTTAATCTCAGATTCCTGAATTTATTCTTACAATTCAATTAAAAAAAGAAATCTTATTTTCGAACAATCGTATTTATCTCAATTTCTTGACTTTATTTTCAAAACTATGACTTTTAATCTCAGATTCCCGACTTTTGTCTTAATATTTGAACTTCTTCACTCACATTCCGAATTTTGTTTTTCAAATTTGGACTTTTTATTGCAAAGTTAATTTTATAAATCCCAGATTCCTGAAATAACTTGGAGTGAACATACTTCAACAAAATGCCAGAGATAAATCATTCAGGTTGAGTTCAGTACATCTGTTTGTCAGATATCTCAGATGATGAAGAGCCTAAAGGGTTAAAAAGTCAAACCACAGTGAATTTGAGGGATATTTAACTTTAAACTTTATTTTATTTAGTTAAATTTGAACTTTTACAAACTCTTCATCAAAAAAAGTCACTGAAATTCACAAAGTGTTTGAATTTTGAGACAAAAACAAATAAACAGTTCAGCTCCAGTGCTGCTCTCACATCTCGTCAGTCCACCTTAAAAGCCTGGACACAGAAAGCTGATCCTCAGGAACTGTTGAGGAATTAATGAAGTACAGTGAGAGCAGCCATTGTTATTGTGTGTGTGTGTGTGTGTGTGTGTGTGTGTGTGTGTGTGTGTGTGTGCGTGCGTGCGTGCGTGCGCGTGTGCGTGTGCGTGTGTGCGTATGTGTGTTGTTGTTGAATGGCTTTCTGATAAAACCTAATCGCTGGCTTCAAGGAAAATGTGTGAAAGTCTGAAGTCTGAGGGAGACGGGACGTTCAAACAGGAAATAACCCGACAATGTCACAACAATGAAAGGCAAGAAGAAGAAACACATTTAGCCTTTGATTTAAAACAGATTTGAATAAAACTTGTTTAATAAAAGCAGGTGTTATTTAATTAAAATAGGCTGAGCCACATTTCTTCAGTCATGTTTTCACCCCAGGACTCTGTTTGTATTACTGCAAAACCTCACGCTGAGGGATTTTACCTCAAAATTCTGGTTTAAACCTTAAAATTCAGACATTTTTTCTCAAAATTTGGACTTAAATGTTGATCCTTTGGATTTCTAATGTTATAATTTGTATTTTTATTCCACATTGACTCCTGATTTTTATCTTAAAATTCTGACTTAATTCTCTCAGTATGCCACCGTGTATCTTAAAAGTAAGACTTTCAACCTTATATTTCTGAAATCAATATCATAAGACAGACTTTTAATCTTTAATTCTTCTTCATCTCAAAATTCAGAATCAATTTTCTCAGTATCCCAAATTTAATCTTAGAATTCTGACTTTTAATCAAGATTTCTGCCATTTATCTGTAAATTAGGGCCCATATTCACAAACATCCTCTCAGAGAGCTCCTAACTTAGCCTAAACATTTTTAGTAAGGAGTCCTAGCTTAGGAGTGATTTAGGAAAGTTCTCAGAGCAGCTCTGAGCAAGGAAGGGACAGGAACTTTTACCTCAGTGAGGAGGTGTGGTCGACCCTGTGGCTAGGTGTGATGCTTGGTTTTAACAGATGTGATTGGTTGTCAGAGACACACCTCTACGTGAGCCTGCAAGGTGTGGACACCCAGTGGAAATGAAATGAACTGCATCACAATATGAGTTTCCCAAATACATTGGTGTTGTGATCATTTTGTTTCTGGCGTTATTTTTTATTTCACTGGGTGGTAAATGTGTGTGTATCCCTAATGAGGTCAAACACACACATAATTCCTGCACGATCAAATCTGTAGCATCACAGTTCATTTCGGAGACACCACAGCGCTTGCTTCTCAAGTCCTAGCGCCCCTTTGCCACACACATCCAAGAACTGCTCTGTACAACACCATCTGATCCCTCCAAGGTCGCCTGGGTCAAGGCACGGTGGAGGGACCAGTGGAGGTCAGCAGAACCATCAAGGCTCCACCACTACACTGAAGACCCTACAGATGTTCCTGGACGACCCTCAACCACCTGAGGACAGGCGTGGGACGCGTCGGGGCAGCAATGCAAAAATGGGGTCTGGTGGACAGTGCCAACTGCGAATGCAGGGATCCACTACAAACTGTGGAGCACGTAATAACCAGCTGCCCCAAACACAGGCCACTGAATGGCGATCGGGGTCTAATTGACCTGGATGATGAAACACTGGATTGGCTTGCCTTAATGGAGCTGAAGGTTTTCAGACGTACGTCAGGAGAAGAAGTGTTTGGAGAATATTTCTCCGACCTAACTCGGGACAAATTAAACTCATGTCTCTTAAAGTCCTCCTCTCTGCTCCGAACTGTTTCACCCCAGGAGCACTTTTAAGGTCTAAGATGCTCTGTGAGTAACTTTTATTTTTACAAGGACTTAGTCTTAACTTTAAGGGGAAATTCTAAAGACAACGGCACAATTCTAAGAACTTAATTAGAAATCCGTCACAAGGAGCAACTCTCTGAACAAGGAAGCTTTGTGAATATGGCCCCCCGGATTTAAACCTTGAAAATCTGATCTTATTTTGAGGTTATGATTTAACAGATTAAAATCTTTTGCTCCGTAATAATAATCAGTTATCAGAGTCCTTGTTAAATTATGTAATGACATAAAAAATGTAAACGTCATCAGATGAAAATGTGATTAAAGCTTGATTTGATAAAAGAAGTCTTGTATTAGAGGAATGATGACACAGTGACTGTACACATGACTATAAGGGATCACATCAGGACCTCCAGGACGGACGGATGGACGTCAGCAGCCTGCAGACTCTGCATCAGCCTCTGCACTGTCGCTTTCTTCCCTTCACATCGTCTCCACTGAACCAGACCAGCCAGGACCGCCCCGTGAGTACTGAGCTGGTGATCGGACCGACACCGGAACAGATCCTCCGCAGACAGACCCAAATCCATCAGGACCGCCTCCCACTCAGAGCCGAGCCGAGACGCCAGCCGGGACAAGTCCCGATCTGAAGGAACCTTCTGGAGAACCGAGTCGGGAAACCGCCAGACGTCTGCAGAGAGGATGAGGAACATTTTAGTGTATTCAGATCAGTGGGATTAAAATCAGAGTTTAGAGATTAAATCTGACTTTTAGCTCTAAATTTAGACTTTGATCTCAAAAATCAAAACTTCTGAAATTTTATTCCAAAATTAACTCTGAGAAAACTGACGATAACCTCAGAATTCAGATTTATGTAAAAGTATCATGATTTTTTTTCTCTCAAATTTTGGACTTTTTGGACAGAAATTTTAACTTTTTATTTAAAAATTTGGATATTAATCTTAGAATCTCGATTTTTACCTCAAGATTTAGACTTTGATCTCAAAGTCAAAACTTCTTGGCTTCAAAACTTTAATCCTGACTTTTAATTATGGTTTTTATCCCAGAATGTGTTCTGCTGGATTTATTTTTTCCTTTTATTTCATGATTCAGACTCTTATCTAAAAAGTCTTGAATTAAGAAATTTTAACTTTTATGAAATATGTGGATATTAATCTCAGAGTCCTGTCTTTTATCTCAAAATTCAGACTTTAATTTCAAAATTTCCATTTTTATATTAAAAGTCATATTAAAAAAAAATTAGACTTTAATCTCAGAATCTCATAATTTTAAAATTCTGATTTTTATCTCAAATTTTCTCATTTTTAAAATTTTAATTTTGCAATTTAGGGTTTTAGCTAACAATCTGACATTAATGTTCTGACTCAACACATTCTCACTCCGACCTCGTCACATATTAACGTTTGGTCGTTGACTTTCCACGTCCACATATGACGTCCAAGGTACCCTGGGTGTGTTGGTTGTTGACGTTCTGGGACGCCGTGTCAACTTCAGCCTGTTACATGCATTGTCTGTTTTCAAAATACACTTCTGTTTTCACAGGAAATGTACAGTTTGCATACAGTCTCTAAAAATAAAAGCACTACGTCAGTACAACACTGTGAATTGACGTTTTCTTTCAACAACAAAAGCAGATGGTCAGGTTTTTTGAAATAGGTACAGCGTTTGGCTTTAGAATCTCCGCTCCCCTGGCTGAAAGTCTGTGTTTGTTGGACACATCCACCTCCCTACCCACCCGCCCTCATCCGGCTTTTGCCTTTTCGTTCTTGTCCCGCCACATTTCCCCCTGACGCAGCTGACAACTATAATGCGACCAGCCACGTATCATACCCAGGTTAAAGTGACGGCTTCTTTCATCAGTGCAGGAGTGCTAGATTTTGATGACTTCAGAGTGAGATCGGGTTGTCCAGACAAATTTAAAAAAGACTTTTTTACTTAAAAAATGACTTTTGTCATTTGAAGCTGTGACTTCTCTGAAAAACTTAAATGAGCTTTTTTTTTTTACTATTTTTTTTTGACACTTAATAGACAAAATTATGATACAAATAATCAGCAAATAAACTGATAATGAACAGAGTCATTGGCTGCAGCCCCTGTCTCATTTATCACAGTGATGGATGTGAAACAGATGTTTCAAAATAATTCTACAGCATTTCAGCTTCTGTATAAACATTAAAATTAAACTCTGGTACACAGTGGTGTTATGATATGAAGTGTAATGACTCAGCATTAAATTCAGTTTTGAAGCAGCAGATGAGCGCCTCTAATAAAAGTCCCGATGTTGAGTAACAAACACGCCGAGGTTACGATCGGTGAAAAGCACTTCCTGTGTTACAGTGACCTAAAAGAAAAACACTGATTGCAACATGTTGACTGAAGAAGAACAGCCGGTAGTATTTTTTTCTTCTTTTGTTTTTGTTGATGCCGCCGTCCAATGAATGAAGACCAGACGGTTCAACCCCCCGCTGACCAGTAGATACTGAGAGTTAAGGTCACAGCGGAGCCACAGTACAAATACAGTTTAGTATTAAAAGCTGCTGGAAACTTTCACAACAACAATCTGAACGTGTTGATGAGACGCTCGAAGGTTTTCTACAAATGTTTTAGTCTTTTTTTAGCATTTATTTTGATTAAAACTGTCATGTGAGATCTATATTTAGAGCTCAACATACAAATCAGATTATTATGAAAACAGGATTCAGAGTTTAATGTTGGAGAAATCGTTTCGCAGGAGGACAAACAAATGTTAACAGTGAGACTCTTTGAGATAAAAGTCATTAATAAAGGTCAGGTTTATAATCTTTAAGCCAATATCTGAATGTTAAACTGAAATTAAATCTTAAGATATCGGTCCAACCTTTGAGATATAACTTTGAATTATATGGTTAAACTTTAATCTCAGGTTTATGAATTAAAAGTCTGAATTTTTAGGGATAAAAAGTCAGTTTGGAGTAAAAGCCATATTTTAAGATTAAGATTTTACAGTTAAAGTCAGACAAACCGGTCTCACTCTGAAGTCATCAAAATCAGGCGCTTGGGCAGTGACTTGTGGCATCTTAAACGTTGGCATGATACGCAGTCAGTCACTGTTCTAGTTTAACAGCGCTCAGCGGTATCAAGGGGAAAGAAAGATTAGTCTCAATCAGAGGTGGGTATAACGCGTTACAAAGTAACGCGTCAGAGTACTTTGATTACTTTTTGCAGTAACGAGTAACCTAACGCGTTAGTTTGCTGTTTGAGTAATCAAATACTTAAGTCATTTTCAAACATGACATCAGTTACTTCCGTTACTTTTAGAACGCTGGTCCTTCAGCTCCGAAACAGCAACAGCTGTCGTTTGGTTCTAATAACGGAGATAACGTTAAACCTATCAGTCTGAAAGAAGCCACGGAGCTTGTGGCTCGCTACGTGGTCGGAGAAATGCTGCCGTTGTCTTCGGTGGAGTCTAAATAGGTGGAATAGGACTCGCTGACAGACATATTTCAGACTCAGGACTTGCATTATGCCTGGTACACGCTACACGCTGGTACTCACCAATTATCCCCGGTCGTCTTTCACCGCGTGTGTGATGTCATCGGGTTATTCTTGTCCTATTTTTATTACTTTCACTATTATTTGAGTCACTGTGTGT
>NC_065528.1:31079125-31081866 GCF_006386435.1 Epinephelus moara | reverse complement strand
CGGCTGTGATGGGAGAACTGGATCTCAGTGAAGGGCAAGTGGTCCATAACTTTAATTTTGGAGACAAAAAAATGTAGGCTTAGCGCCCTGTGGTCCATTGCCCAATAGGAAATGTAGAATACTCAAAAGTACTTTAAAAGTGCTTGAGTTACTTTTCTCAGGGAGTAACGCAGTAAAGTAACTGGTTACTTTTTTAAAAATTAACGCAGTAACGTACTTTGATTACTTTTAAAGTAACCCTTACCCAACACTGGTCTCAATCAATCAGCTGATCAGAAACTCAAACATTTCTGCTTTTAGACCTTTGATCTGAACCATTTCCTGTCTCACATTAAAAGCTAACTTTAGCATCTGTTCAACCTGGATACTATTTTCCATGTTTTTGTATCTAAGTGACTAATACGAACACTAATTTTTTGAAATCGATCCAATATTGAAGTGTTTGTTTTTGTCACTGACAGGCTCAGTTTGTTATTGTAAGTGTCTGACAACATCATGGAAAGGATCCCTACAGAGATAGAGCTTTATGTTACTGAGTAAGGTCCTTTTTGTTTAACCAGAGACACGAAATCGACATTGTTAAACCCACCAGACTCCATTTAAATAAACAGTCATTTTAGTGTGTACAGAGGCAGCATGTCTTCACATCTAACTGGTGAATTAAGGGTTAATTTAAACTAAACCAGAGTTGGTGATTGTTGGAACAGTGGAGAGACGAACCAAGGCAATTCTTCTGAGTTTTATTTTTATTTCTGGTCAAACAAAAAGGATCTCACTCTTTAACTAAAGCTCTATCTCTGTAGGGATCCTTTCCATAATGTTTTCAGACACTTACAATAACAATCTGAGCCTGTCAGTGACAAAAACAAACACTTTTAGTGGACGTACATCGACGACATGAGAAAATAGGGTCCAGGATAAAAAAAGAATCCCCTACAAATCTTTTGGATTCTTCATAACTAGTGTCGCTTCAGCTTCTAATTATATAATTATATTGTCATGATGAGATTTCACCTCATGTTAATTCAGTGTTTGGAATTTAGTGTAATATTTACATATGAGTGGTTTTGTTTGGTAGAAGTTTTTTTGTTTTTTGCTACTTCCTGATTCTAATATAATTTGGTTGTTTTGTGTGTAAGTGATTCATCTGTTGTCTTTTATGTTTGGTGTGGACTACAGGAAGAGAAGCTGACCCTCTGCATGGTTAATAAAATATAAACACTGATAAATAAACAATGAACGTTCCTCTGTGAGTCAGCTGAAGCCAGACAGCCTTCAACACGTCTGAATAAATCCTCCTTGTTAACCTGTTTCAGCTCCTCTGACTCACTCTGGAGGAAAAACGTCAGCTGGAAAAAATGAACTCGGAGTTTTTTAAAACCTGAGAGAGCTCCTAACTTCAGAGGGCGGGAGGTGGAGGGTGTGTTCACGGGCAGGGAGCGTGATCTGAAACATCCGGCTCTGCAGCTTTAAGAGAGAGCGAGAGAGAAAGACGCTGCTGCTGCCAAGATTCCTGGAAAGCAAGAGGCAGCAACACAAGGAGGAGGAGGAGGAGGAGGAGGAAGGAGGCCCAGGCTGGAAAACAAGCACTCCCATCCTCCTCCTCCTCCTCCTCCTCCTCCTCCTCCTCCTCACCTCACCTCTCTGAAGGTGTGTCAGAGCTACAAACAGTGCCTGCAGCAGCCGACACACCTGCAGCTCACCTGAGAAACACAGAGTGAACTCCACTCATCGTAAACACTGTGTGTGTGTGTGTGTGTGTGTGTGTGTGTGTGTGTGTGTGTGTGTGTGTGTGACGTCAGTCAGAGGAGCAAACATCACACTCCGACTTCAGTCTTTTCATTTAGAAATGTGGTGTAATCTGCATTTGATCTTCCTGCACTGCAAAAAAATCCTCTGGTTTTCTTAAAACAATTAAACTTGTTTCTTAGAATTCACACGTTCCTTGATTCAGAGCAGCTGTTATTTGTCTGAGGCACGATTCCTGGAAAACTTCCTGGAACTTTGAAGCTGTTCTGAGAATAATCACACTTCACTGATAGGATTGTAAATATGCGTCTGTAACTGATTAATCGTCGGCTACGGTGACATGCACACCAATACTCCCCTCTTATTCTGAATATGACATTATTCTGAATTTGATGCAGGTCATATTCCAAAATATTCCAAATCAGGCCTTCTCCTGGATTTAGCATATTCCGACTGAGGCATGTGGGACATGTCGATATTATCATTATCAGGACATGTATGCAGCTGATTGGGGATATGTGTCTCACTTGGGGTTTTTACCCTAGTTTATGACGCTTGTCGGCTGTGTTGTCATGGATACGTTATACACAAACTAACTCGCCAACAGTTTGCAGTGAGAAACAGAAGAAACACACCTACTTTAATCATTATGACGGGTTTGGATATCAACAGGTTTTTGGATATGTGCAAATAAAAAGGTGGCAGAAGGAAGGAAAGATGGACGCTGAGCTGACACCGTCCAACAAGTCTACAAACAGTACAAAAGACACGTACATCCCAACGTCCAGTGGAGTGGGTGCTGGACCAAAGAAACATCTGGCGAGGTTAAAAACATATAAAAGGTGCGGACACACCAAACCGACATCAAAGAACTAGCGGCGACGAAAGCCAACTGTTGCGTCGTCTACGTCGCCTCACGTCACCCTGTGTCAGTTGCATTTGAACACACTACACGGACTACATCCGACGGCCAAGTAGCACGTACGTTCTGC
>NC_065528.1:31075195-31078623 GCF_006386435.1 Epinephelus moara | reverse complement strand
ATATAAAAATAATTTTACAAAATTATCTAGTTAAGTACCCAGTGGTAGGAAACAAAGCAAAGAAACAAAACGACAAGCGACTCCAGCTGTTCCGCTTTTTCAAATTTTGACGTATTAAACAGCACTTTAGGGAGCATTATCAGAGCATGCATGGCTGCACGTAAATGGGAATATTAGTGGAATATTTATTTTCATTTGCCATGTAAACAGTTTAGTAGGAATAAGGGGAAGTAATTTGTGCATGTGAATCTCACAAGTCTGATTCTACCTAAACATCTGGGTTTAAAGCTCAGATTAATCTGCTCAAATCACTACTTTTTTTTTGCAAAATCTACTCTCACTATTTTCACTATTAACTAAATGTTTGAAGTTTAATCTTAAAATTTTGACCTTTGGCACAGAATCTGGTCTTAAATGTCAGAATTATGACTTTTTTTCCTCTAAAATATCTCACTTTTATTTCAAGAATTAAATCTCAAAATCTTATTTTGTACCTTAAAGTTTAATTTCATTTTCACAATCAAAACTTGCATCTCAAAATTTTGACACTGATCTTTATATTTTTTTCTCAAATGTATGACTCATCTAAAAAACATAATTATCTCAAAGTTTTAAATCTTGAATCTGAATTTCTTCTTCTAATTTCTCACATATTCAAAATGTCTTATTTCATGGTCCTAACATTTATCTCAAAATCTCAATGATAATTTCATGATTATTCAATTTTTTTATACTTTTATTTTAAGAACAATTGCAGGAATTTGACTTTACAACAAATTATGGATATTTTCAGATTTATTTTTTTTACTTTAAAGTTTGTGTCAGAGACAAAACTTAACAACTTCCTCTGTTTCATTTTCTTTCCTCTCATCTGGACAGCGGTGGTCTGACATTTCAAATAAAGAACATTAATTATGTCATTAATAAAGGGTGATAAGGGTCAAACCTTTAAGCGTCATCTATAAAAATAAATTTCTCAAACTTCTGACTCCTCTCACATCTAAAGACAATCTAAGTTTTTTGTCACACACTGTAAAATTTCACAAACATTGGGGATCTCGCAGGGTCGATATGTACAAGACTACAACTAGATTCCTTTTGTCAGGATGAGAAATGCACCACAACTCCAGCAAAACTCACTCCGGAAATTCGTCCATGACAATGAAACTGCTTGAGAAGTCGTTTGGGGGAGCAGTATGGAGACATTTTGGAGGAGTGTTTGTGAACTGGAGACCTTCACCCATCCTCACACCAGCACAGGGCGGAGTAGATATTGGGTGAGTTGTCATTTTTGGGTGAACTATCGCTTAGCAGTTATGCAACCTTACATAAAAACAGCACTGACTTTTGTCTCCTGGCTGTAAGTCTGAGGCTCTGACCATCAAATAAAAAGATGAAAAGAAAGATGTGAGTGGCTGCTACCCTTGATGATTACATCAGCATGTCGTACAACTGCGGTGGAGAAACCTTTAAAATTCTGCAGATGGAGCTTGAGGCGGAATGAGGGAGTTTTTGACGAGCAGTGGGCATCTCCTCTAAACCACCTCCCACGTCCCTCAGGCTCTGTGATGTGCTCGAGTCCATCTCTGCTGTCATGTGTTAAAATACTGTTGTTGTTGTTGTTATTCTCATCGTGACCTCTGAACTTTCAATTCCTTAAAACAAACGAAATAAACAAACTTCTTCCGAGAAACTTAATTTCTGCTGCAGAGAGAAAACGTCTCTTTGTCTTGTTTCAGGGGGCCGACACTCTTTCTAGGAAAAATCCCTAAAATTACACAGTTCTGAGAATTATAACTATTTCTATTTTGGGTCTATAAATGACATAATTAAAGGGGAATTACACCAACTTTTTACCCCCAGTGTTACTCTCAGACTGACGATGGCTCAACTATAAACTCTGTGGGATTTATTGACAATAACAGAATAATTAAATAGTCACAGGCTGATCCTGTAACCACGACCACCAACCTGAGCCAGACCTCAGTCATATTAATCTGTATTATAACAGTGATTTCTTCTAGACGGCACAAACCTGCTGACAGACTTGTGTGGGTCTAAATCTGTAACGACTGGTCAATCAACAAAAAGTTAATCAACAACTTTTTTAATTATCAAATAATCTGTTTAGTCATGAAAAAAAAGATTTGCAGTTTCCAGCTTCTCAGATATGATAAGTAGACTTTTATTTTATTTTTATTTAATTTAATTTATTTAATTTTAGTTTATTTATTCATATATTTATTTATTTTTTGAGTTTTGAAAAGACACATTTGAAGACGTGACTTTGTTTTTTTTAGGAAATTATAATATTTCAAAAATTATTTTGTGGCATTTAATAGACAAAACGATTGATCCAATCCTACAATAATGTTGTTTAATTGAGAGACTCTGTAAAAGAACTTTCTGCTGATTTTTAGTTGGGTTTTATGATTTTTGTCACAGCTATGCACCAGGACAATTGTTATTGATGGTGGTTTTTATATGTCAGGGTTTTTAACAGTCTCTGTGGTCCACTTGGTCATTTAGTCCAGGTTTAACAAGTCTCCGTGCAGTGGTTTCTGAGCCTGACCTGGACTTGCAGTTTGCTGTCTGGATGGAAAACTGGCAGCGAAATGTTCTAATAAACTGACTCAAAGGTTTCACACATAGAAATAAAGGTTTTAAACAGACTCTGTGTCGATGCAGTCCAGGTTTAATGGTGTCTCATCCAGATCTGAACCTGACAGAAAATAAGCCGGGACATCCTCTGTTTTTGTCTTTTTTCACTAATAAAATACAACTAAATAAAAATTACATTATCTCAAACTCCCTTTTAAGCAAACTTTAGAGCAGGGGTGTCAAATATACGGCCCGAGGGTCAACACCGGCTCGCCAAAGGGACCAATCCGGCCCACTACATGACTTTGCACACCTAATACTGAGGCAGCTGTGAAGGCTGAGAGCTGCAGCTTTCAAGATGAAAATAAATAAGTATCTTACTTTATGTAAATGCTGCTTGAGAGGCTTCTCCGCCCCGACCAGAACACAGTTCTCTGAAAATACACTAAATACTTACTGTGGTCATATTAAAGATATTGAACATTGTGCAAAATATCATCAACCAGCAGCTTCAGTACAAAACAATCTGTACCAGACTTCTATTTTAAAACACTTCTGTTGGAGCCCTACAGCTATGATACGGCCTGGATGAGCACCAATTTCCTGATGTTAAATTCAGACAAAACCGAAGTTATTGTTCTTGGCCCCAAACAACTCAGAGACTCTTTATCTGATGACATAGTTTCTCTAGATGGCATTGCTCTGGCCTCTAGCACTACCGTAAGAAACCTCGGAGTAATATTTGATCAAGATTTGTCTTTTAATTCTCATTTAAAACAAACCTCACGGACTGCATGTTTTCATTTGCGTAATATTGCGAAAATTAG